>NW_006922174.1:771664-801428 GCF_000298275.1 Orycteropus afer afer
ATACAGATTGAGCAAGTATGGTGAAAGGATACAATCCTGATGCAAATCCCTTCTTGATTTTAAACCATGCAGTATCCCCTTGTAGTATTCAAATGATAGCCTCCTCGTCTATGTACAGGCTCCTCATGAGAACAATTAAGTGTTCTGGAATTCCCATTCTTCTCAATGTTATCCATAATTTGTAATGATCCACACAACTGAATGCTTTTGCATACTCAATAAAACACAAGTAAACATCTTCCTGGTATTCTTTGCTTTCAGCCAAGATCCATCTGACTTCAGCAGTGCTATCTCTCATGCCATGTCCTCCTCTGAGTGGTAGTCAGTCACAAAAGGACAAATACTGTATGAAGTTTTGTACGAAATAAGAAAATATAATGAAACCAAAGATTATTAATAGTCACTGGGATGGGAGGAGATGGGAAGGGGGAGTCTTTGTTTGGCCACACTGAGTTTGTTAATGGTGGGAGAATATCTCGGAAAAGAATGGAGATAATGGTGGTGGTGGTTGTTAGGTGCTGTGGAGTCTGCTCCAACACATAGCAGCAACATTATGTACAACAGAATGAAACACTGCCTGGTCCCGGCCCAGCCTCACAGTTGTTGCTGTTTGAGCCCATCGTTGCAGCCACTGTGTCAATCCACCTCACTGACGACTTGCCATGATGGTGGCACACATAAAACATGTCATCAGTGTCACTGAACCACAAATGTGGGAGCTGTACGGGTGAACATCTGATGTGTATATTTTCACCACAATAAGAAAAGGAACAGGATGACTTCCCCTTTCTTCCTCCCCAGGACACTGTAGCTCTCACATGGCTGGTATGAACCAGAAACAGCAAGGGCTTGCCCAGGCAGCCTCACAATTCCAGTTGGATGCTCTAGGGCTGCCTCACAGCTCCCCTGCCATTCCCAACACTCACCATGCTTGCTTGGAACACTACAGTCAAAGACCCACAGGCTAGCCCCTATCTCCTCTTGTTCCCCACCCAGTTCCAAGGCCAGCTCTCCCAGCACCTCAGATTCACCAGCCCCAGATCCCCTCTCCCGCTTAGCATCAACCAAGCTGGGCTCCCTCAGGCCAGGTGGCCAGACAAGCCAGTTGCCATCCCCAGTTGTTCTTAACCCTGGGTTCATGTCCTCTCCATGTGCATGCTGTGATGGATGGATAAGTAGGTGAGTGGGATCAATGAGTGTGTGAATGAGTGGAGAGATGAATGGATGGACGGACTGAAAGCATGAAGAAGAGTTAGGCTCACTGGGATAAATGGTGAGTGTTGGGATGAATGGATGGATAGATGGATGGAAAAAAAAGTGAAGGAGAGCAACGCTGACTGGGATGGACACATGGTTAGATAATGAATGGAAGAATGGACAGATGGAAAGATGGATGGAAGGATGGATAAGAAAGACTGAAGAAGATACAGGCTGACTGGGATGACTGCATGGATTAAACAGATAAAAATGATGGGAAGATGGTTAGATGAGATGGATTAGTAGATGGATGAAAGTGCTTGGCCCTAGGTGAGATCAGCCAAGATGCCTGGTACTGACCTGGGACTCTGGTTGTGTAGATCAAGTAAAGAGCTTACAGATCAGGGGTCTTTATAAAGAGTGGTGTTGTGAGGTCACCACAGAAATGCAGCCCCTGGAGAGGAAATGTCCATTTCTTGTCCACCAAGCCTAAACAAAAAACACACACGTGCACACACACACATGCCAAAAACCATGGTTACTCACCGTAAGAACCAAAGGGGGGCATGAAGAGCATCAAACTCAAGACCTTCCCCAGAGAGGGAAAGTGGTTGCGCAAGATCACACTATGCCATGTCCTTCCCAGCCCAGTCTCCCTGCACCTCATTATTGTTGTTGTTGTTGTTATGTGCCGTCGAGTCGGCCCCGACTCATAGCGACCCCTCCTTGGGTTTCCGAGGCAGTATCACTACGGAAGTAGGATTGCCCAACCTTCCTTCCGAGGAGTGGCTGGTGGGTTTGAACCGCCAGCCGTCTGGTTAGCAGGCAAGTGTCTTAGCCACTATGCTACCAGAGCCTCATTATACTGCCTCCCAAAGACCTTCCAAAATTGAGTGAGATGGAGCACATCCCACAGGAAGCTGGAGGCTGCTCACTAACACATGTGAATCACAGCTGTTCTTCCCAAAATGTGAGACATTAAATATGGCTGCACAGATACAACTGGGACGGAGGAGTTCAGGCAGAGCAAACATCTGGCTCTCAACAGAACCAACCAATCCACGACCATATGACAACCCATTTGAGGGCAGTTGTCATTGGTACATCAAACTCAAGAGCTGCTGCTGCCTCCACTTTGCTGAAGTCCTTCGTGGTCTTGCCACAGCCTCCTTCCCACTCCATCTCTATCCACTCCCCTGCCCTCCCCTTCAGCCACGCCAAACTTCTTGATGCCATTACACACCCAACACCTGCTCTCTCCAGCCCTCACAAATGTGGTTTCCTCTGCACAGAGGGCCCTTCCACATCTGGGGCTGATGAAAAACCACCTCTTCCAGGCCTGTATTGAAGCCATCTCTCCCCAGATCCCTTCCTGGGACTCTTCAACTACTGCAGAGCCCTCTTGTACTCCTCCAAAGGACACCGGAGCGCCTTATCTACAGGACAGGAATGCATAGTCCATCACATGACACCACCCACCCCCACTCGCCTGCAGACTCCTGGAGTCAGGACCTGCTGTCCTCGTGCATCCCAGGCACAAGTCCAACCAGACCCTGACTCCCACAACAGTACACTGAACACTGAAGGAGCCCATGATCCCAGGATGCAGAGCTGGGGTGGGACACCCAGCCTCCTCCGGGGCCTGCCAGCTGGGGACTAATGACCATTGCCTGAGACAGCCTTGTTCCCCAGGGCCAGGCCACTGGTTTTTCTCCTGATCAAGGTCAGCTGTAGAGGCTTCATCTTAGGCCTGAACTTGGCAAGATCACAGACCCTGGAGAACATGGGGTCCTTCTCTTGCAGACCTGCCTCCCAGTGAGTGGGCTGACAGGGCTCCTAGAGATAACATTGCTCATGACTGTTCATCAGAGGGGCCCTCCTAGTGCCCTAGACAAGCTCTCTGTCCATCACACACCTACGAGCTGCAGACCGAGGCCAAGATCCCACTCCCTTCTTCCTCCACCCATCAGTCATCCATAAACGCCTCCCAGCTCACTGTGAGCAAAGCCGTGGAAACTGATGTGCCCACAGTTAATTTCTGCTTCCCTGTCAACAGCCTCAGCGCTGACCCATCTTAGCTTCCTGGGCTGACAGCAACGTCCCTGCAGAGGACGGCTCCGAAGGACACACCTGCTCTTGAGAGAACCATCATGAAATAACAAAGACTGAAAGGACTGCCTGGCCATCATCACTAATACAATGAATAGAAAGTGCTTCCAGACCTGTAAATAGCTAACCCTTGAGAAACATGTCAACAATCCTGAGGGCTTTCAATGCCAAACTTGTAAAATGTTCATCAGGTAAAAAGTGAGGTTTAAACTACCTGGTAGAGGAGCTGGCATCATCAAAACCACCATTGACTTTTCTCCTAAAGAACAGAGAATGATGGAAGGAGTGGAGGGAATAAGAGCAAGACAGAGAGTGAGAGAGAAGGAGAGACACAGAGACTGAAACAGGGAACAAAAATGAGACGGACATAGAGACAGAGTGAGACACACAGAACAGAAAATGACGGAAGGAATGGGGGTGGAATGAGAGGAAGACAGAGAGTGAGAGAGAAGGAGAGACAGGGAGACAGAGAACAATGACATAGACATATCAGTGTCATAGGGAGACAATGAGATAGACATAGAAACAGAGTGAGCCACTGAAAGAGATACACAGAGAATGAGAGACAGTGAGAGACAGAGCAAGGATGAGACAGAGACAAGAAGAGAGAGAAGCAGAGAGACAGAGACAGAGAGTGAGAGAGCAGATCCAACTTTCTCTCCCGAGGCAGGTGTTTCTCACTTCCACGTTCTGCAGGGACACCTCACCGTCTCCACCGAGGACCCCTGTAAGCACCGGCCATCACCTTCCTAGAGACTGCTGCTGCTGGCCTTGGAGGGAGGTGTCTGCACCCAAGACCCCAAGATGCTGGGCCAGCAGGGTGGGCTGGGGAGACAGGCACATCTGAGCAAAAGGCTGGCCACAGGGACAGAGGCAAGATGCCTTTGGGGTTCTGTTCCCAAGCCTGCCTCCCCACCCCAGCCAGCTCCCGGCTCCTCTCCATTCACAGGGGCCCGCCCCCCAGGCCAAGCTCACTGCAATGGGATTCTACTCCTTGCTCAGAGGGCTGATGAGAGGGCTTTGAAGGCCGAGCATGCGGGCTCGTGAGCAGCTGGCCGCCACAGAGCCAAGGTGAGGGCGCAGGCTGCGGCCTTGGGCGCCAGCAGGGCTGGTAGGGTTCACAGATGAGGAGCAGGAAGGAACCACAGTGAGGCTCTCAGCTGGGTTGCTTCCAGGAGAATTTCGTCTCGGGAAAAGCCACTCCTTAGCACACCCGATACAGTCTGTCCGGGAAACAGAAAACACATCACTTTCCACGGCCAACAACCGGAATGAGCGAGAGACCTTCCCGGGGGAGTCCGCTCAACAGAGGCACCGTTGCCCGCACGTCCATCTCGGCCTCCTGGCAACAGGGTGGATCCCAGCTGGCGTCCTGGGCCAGGCAGGACAGGGGACAGCAGGACCACAGCTCCCGGACCCTGCACCTCCCTTGACGGTGGGTGTGGGCTTTCTTCCCACGCAAGAGCCCACACACGGCCAGGGACCATTCAAGGGAAATCAGGGGAAGCTTTCTTGAAAAAATCCCTCTGTTGTTGTGGAGGATAGGCACGGCAAAACGTACACCAAGTCGGCAATCTCCACATGGCCGACTCTGACACTGACGGCATTCTGCGAGTTGTCCCACTGTTCTCAGCCTCCCTTTCCAAATTCTCCCTCCCCCATCGTGGGAGTTCAGGCGGTCGTCAGCGTGGCCGGGCCTGGCTGAGTGGCTGGGCAGCCGCATGGGGTATTCCCCGTGATGAGACTGGTCATCAACTCCATGGCGGAATCTACTGTGAGCAGCTGAGTAGCTGCCTTAGGGATGTGGTCTGCTTCCCGTATAGAAGGAGCTTATGGCACACTTGAACCCTGCAAATAGCCAAGTGGTTGTTCAGGAGCCTGCCATGCTCTGCCGACCTTGGGACTTTCAATGGACTTGAATGGCTTGTATGTGGTTTGGTAACATTGGGACTGTGCCTTTTTACTTGTCAACCTTGAGCTTGTCGGCCTCAGCAGCCAGCAGCTGTCTGAGTGAAGAGACGCCTCCAGCTTCAGTGGGCTGGGAACAAGAGGCAGAGCTGAAGCCCAAGGCTGAGGGCTTTCACCCAGCCCCTAGAGCCTGGCACTTTGAACAGAGAGACAGAGAACGAAAATGAGACAGACATAGATACAGAACCTCCCAAACTGTAAGAGAATAAACTCCTGCTTGTTAAAGCCCCCCCTAATTCCTGTCAGAGCAGCACTAAGGAATCAGAACACCCATGAACATAAACTCACTGCCCCCTAAGGTTCCTTTCTAATCTCTTAGTTGCTGTTATTAATTTGACCTCCTACAGGCAGTTTTCAAAAGAGCATAATGCCCAAGGCAGACATCTTTTACAAATGAGTTAAACCATTGGTTTTAAGAAGACTTCAGGGGATATTTTGGTTTAAGGTTTTAAGGTTATCTTCTCAGGGCAATAGTTTCAGGGGTTCTTCCACCCTCCATGCCTCCAGAAAGTCTGGAGTCCACGACAATTTGAGATTCTGCTCTGCATTTCCCCCCTTTTGATCAGGTTTCTTTTATAGAATCTTTAATCAAAATGTTCAGTGATGGTAGCTGGGCACCATCCAGTTCCTCTGGTCTTGTGGCAAAGGAGGCAGTTGTTCATGGAGGCAATTAGTGACCCATTCCATTTCCTCCTCCTATTCCTGACTGTTCTTCCTCTGTTGCTCCAGGTGAATAGAGACTAATTATTGTGCCTTGGATGGCTGCTTTTAAGTTTTTAAAAGCCCAGGAGCTACACAACAAACTAGGGGGTAGAACAGAAGTGCTAAACACGTTATTAAGCCAATTAACAGGGATGTCCCATGAAATCATGAACCAAATCCCATTAGGTTTTCCCTTGTACATAAGCAACCTCAGCAGCTGTTCTTTTTTTTTTTTTTTCTATCATTGTTAATATATCTATTACACAACTTCTACCAATTCAACTTTTTACACAACTTCTTGACAACAATTACAGTAACCATCTGTGCAAACCTACCCTTAATTAATGCAATTTTTCCGTCACCATTAGCCCCGTTTTCCCCCTCCCTCACCCCTGGTACCCATGAATAAATTTTGTCGTCTACACATCTGCCTTTCTTGTTTGTACGTGAGTGGGGTCACACGGTATTTGTCCTTTTGTGATTGGCTCATCTCACTCAGCAGGTGTCTTCAGGTTCCACGCCCACGAGGCCACGTGTCAGGGCTCAGCTCCTGCTGGCTGAATCGTCCGTTGTCGGTATGAACCACATTTGGTTTAGCTGTTCATCTGCTGATGTATATTTAGGTGGTTTCCACCTTTCAGCTACTGGGAAAGGGAAGTTTCTTGAGCTTTTCATTTTTGGGGAGTGGTGGGGGGGGTTCTGACCTTCACCAGAGGGTGGGCAGGACCCCAGAGAAGCTGATCCTCCTCCAGATTGGAGATGGGCTATTCAGTTGAACTGTGTCCCCCAAAAGATAAGGCCAAGTCCTCACCCCTGGAGCATGGGAATGGGACCTCTGCAGATGGAATCAAGTTAAGGACCTTGAAATGAGATCACTCTGCATTAACTAACCAGATTGGCCCTGAAGCCAACAATGAACGTCCTTGTAAGAAACAGAGAAGAAAATGATGTGAGGACACAATCAGAGGGAGAAGTGATACAGCCACAGCCAAGGAGGCCCTGAGTCACCACCAGGAGCTGGAAGAAACAAGAGAGCCCCCGGGGACTATGGCCCTGCTAAGACCTTGATTCCAGAGTTCTGGCCTCCAAACCATGACAGGATGAGTCTCTATCGTTTGAAGCCCTGGGAGCCTGCTCCAGTGTCCATTCCTTCCTTCTTCCCAAGACCCTTGCTGGTCCCTGCTCTGCTGGTCCCCCTGGGTGCAGGCAGTATGTGGAGGGATGTGTCTGTCATACACAGGCTATCTCTGCAAGTGGGTCTTAGTTTCTAGAGCTGCTAAAACAGCAACACCACAATAAACAGGTACTTATTTTCTCACGATTAGGAAATGTTTTGGTTAAGGTTGTGCATCACTGTGGCTGGGCCCTGACTCAGTGGTCTGGTAGCCATGATGTAACCATCCCCATGATAAGAGCCGCTATGATGTAATCACCGTCATGATGAAATCTGCTATGAACAGCCAAACAGCTGAAAGGAGTTTCCTCAGGGTGCGGCCACCTCTGATACATTCTGGAAAAAGTTCTCTGGCTTTTCTGCTGGATCTGGATCCTACATCTGGCTCATCATCATCTCCGGTTCCTGGACCTGAACCAGTGGCTGGATGTATTGCCTTGTATCTTGGGACTGTTGTCTTCCCAGTCTGGAAGCAAACAATTTGCCATTTTACCTGCTGATCATGGGTCCGTCAGCCCCTGCAGCTTCATGAGTCAGGAGAAGCCTCCAGCTTGACGTGTGATCGGCAGACTTGGGACTTGCCAGCATCCACAACTTTGTGAGCCATTTCCCTGTTATTCATTGGTCTCTAAGTAGAAAGGAGCTAGGACGTGTAAAATCAATAGATAGATGTGTAATCTCGATAGATAGATCCAAACCAAAACCAAACTCACTGCCGTTGAGTTGGATTCGACTCATAGCAACCCCTTCTTGAGTTTCTGAGGCGGTATCACTATGGAAGTAGATTGCCCAACCTTGCTTCCGAGGATTGGCTGGTGGGTTTGAACCGCCAGCCTTCTGGTTAGCAGTCAAATGCCTTAGGCACTACGCCATCAGAGCTCCTAGATAGATAGATATACCAAATAAACCAAACCCACTGCCAACGAGTCAATTCCAACCCATAGTGACCCCCCCCCCTTGGTTT
The DNA here is from genome assembly GCF_000298275.1 of Orycteropus afer afer. Lineage (NCBI taxonomy): Eukaryota > Metazoa > Chordata > Mammalia > Tubulidentata > Orycteropodidae > Orycteropus > Orycteropus afer. The sequence goes on from NW_006922174.1 coordinate 779,779, forward strand.
CCAAGGCTACAAATATTTATGGAAGTAGATTGCCTCATCTTCCTCTCTCAGACCCATGGTGGGTTTGAACCACTGATGGTCTGGTTAGCAGCCAAATGCCTTACCCACTATGCCAGCAGATATGTACAAATATATATAAAAGCTTCACTGCTTTGGCGTCTCTAGAGAACCCAGCCTAAGACAGGAAGGTAGAAGCCTGAACTCAGGGCGCTGGCTCTGTGGGAGGCTGGCTGGCTGCTCCGGGGCAGGTCCTCGTCTCTTCTCGTCCGTCCCTTGCTTCCTGGGCGATGGGCACGTGGCACAGATCTCCCGTCTATGCTCCCTCTCTGTGCCTGGCCTACTCTGCCATCGCTCATGTGGGCTCCAGACCTAACGCAGGACGTATTATTCCTCACATGCACAGGTGTAGGGGGAGGATTAGAACACGCAGCTTGGGGGGACTCCCACTTCAGTCCAAAACAGGAAGCATAAAGCAACACCCCACATCAGCAGGGCCTCGGGGAGGAGACCAGGGCTGGGGGCACGATGGCGGGGGGCAGAAACGACCCCGAGTCACAGGCATCACCGGGCTCGTGTGTGCACAAGGTCTGTCAGAGCACCTGACCACTCTGAAAGCTGTTTGCGGACCGGGACGAGGGCCGTTAGAGTGCCGGGCCGTGACACCTGAGCACCAAGCAGGCGAAGACCGAAGACTGAGGCAGCCTCATCCAGCTCTCCCCGAGCGGCCGCTTGGAGCGGGAGGGCTCAGAGCACCTCGCGGGCCCAGCCTGCTCACTGCTCAAGGCGGGACCAACTCAACAGAGAGGAGTCTGGGGCTGGGAAGGCCACAGGCCCGGCCTTCTCCATGCTGGCCGCCTGTGCTGCTGCTAGAAAGCCCCATTTCTGGAGGTTCCCTGCTGCTCTCTGCCCCTCCTGGAGCATAGCAACCGCTCAGGATCCCGTGAGCTTCTCAGGGCTCACCCAGCCGTGAAATAGGAAAGCTGCAAGCCTTCTTGATAAACTGACCACTTCTGATAACTGCCCCAAAGGTTCAGACTCCACTCTGGAGCCCGGGGGGGGGGGGCGAGGGGGGCACTCGCAGAGTACTTCTCTTCCTGTGTTTAAATCCCTCCCCCACCTCTGACGGAGTGGCCCTTAATGCCATTTTATCAACTTTCTTTCTAAAGGGGATTGCCTTGATCCTGGAGCTAATTGTATTGACATTAACCTGTTTTAACAGGTCTAAAGCATCAATGAATCATTTTTTAGTAGCTCTTCTTATTACAGCACTTTGTTAATGGATTGCACTTGAAGTGACGAATAGCCCGAGAAATCATTGCTTTCCTGTAATATACTTTGTCTTTTTAAGTCTTTTCTTTCTTCCTGGTAGTTCAGATGCTTCTAAAGTTGATTTAGAGGTGGATAAAAACAAGGACCCGGCCTGGGCGTCCAGCTGGGCCATAATCCCATTATCCACCGGCTAGTCTCACGGGGACAAGGCCGTTTGCATATCCCACCATTTCTAGAAGCAGCCAGGACTTGACTAACTCCATGCTATTCATTTGTCTCTAAGTAGGAAGGAGCTGGCATGTGTATAATCAAGGACCTCCGAGAAGGCTTCAAGGCGGAGCAGTACAAAGAATAAATCTTCATTTAGGCTTTTAAAAAAAATCAAAATCCATAGGTATGTCAACAAATGAAAATTCCAGACCGTCAGCTCACGCAGGGCTGCCAAAACGCAGCGCCAAGCTCACTGTCAGCCCGAGCAACGGGAGAAACAGTTCGTGTGTTGGGTCTGAAGGCGCCCCACTGGCCCCCTGGTTAAGCACCAGGCGCTAACTGAAAGGTGGGCCGTCTGACCCCACCAGCTGCTCTGTGGAAGGAAGATGTGCAGTCTGCTTCCACAGAGATGACAGCCTCGGAAACCCTCTGGGGCATTTCTACTCTGTCCTCTAGGGGCGCTGTGAGTTGGAACTGACCCAGTAGCAATGGGTGTGGACTTTGACAAGTTGGTCTTAGTGTCCTGGGGCTGCCGTAACAAAACACCATGAAGAGAATGGCTCAAAAGAACATGAATTTATTTCCTTATAGCTCTGGAGGCTAGGAGTTTGAACTCAGGGCACCGGCTGACCCTTCCTTGTCTCTCTCACTCCTGGTAGCCACAGGTGTTTCCTGGTGTTCCTGCTAACAGATGCATCATCTGCCTCCATTGTAACCGGTGTCTGTCTTCCCTGTGTCTCTCTCTCCATGTCTGCCCCACCCCTCGCCGTTTAGAAGACAACACTCAGAAGGGATCAGGACTCACCCTCCTCCTGTAGGGACCTTTGAACTGATAACATCTGCAAAGAAAATCCTTATTTCTCCAAATAAGACCATGCTTATAGGTACAGGGGTCAGGACTCCAACATTTTTTTAAATGGGGGGGAGGTTCATAATTCTATCCATATTGTCATCAGAATGAAATGTATCATGTTATGATACATTTCATATTTGGAATAAAAAGGAAGCTGGCTGGTGTTGTGGGATAGGTAAGCTCTGTCATGATTCTGAATTCCAGAGTTTTCCACATAGGTCCTTGCAGAAGGCATGCCATGGAATAACAGTAAATAATAACCATTGGCCCTTCCCACACACTCTTCCTGCTGCTGGCAGTGAGCTCAGGGCAAGACTCTGACCCTTTAAATGAGCTGAGGCATTTGGAATCTTTATTCCTTTACCCATCTATGAATTTTGATATTTTTAAATAGCCTAAATGAAGCTCTGTTCTTTATTGTACCCAGCCTAAAACCCTATATGATAACCACGAGTACCAGAGGCATTGTTCTCCATAATCTCACGGTCACAATGGTTCAGTGAAGACAGCGCTCATACCAACTCCATGTGCAACTGAGAAACCGTGGCACAGAGTGGTTAAGGAACCGTCTTGATGCCCAACTGCCCTAAGGTGTCAGACGTGGGATATTAACCCACCCCCCAAGGAAGGTCCTGCTCATGCCCACCACCAGGGACACTGCCCCCTGCCTTGTCGACAGCCAAAGCCCTGGCACTCAGTAGGTGCTTGAGGATTCCAAAATGAATAAACAGAGCCAGTGCCTTCAATAGATATGCATATGTTTGGGGGTTGGTTTGTTTCCAAGACACTTCCTTCAGGCATCTTCTAAAGAAAGACATTGTTTAAAAACTTGAGCTTTGAAATCAGAGAGAAATGGGCTCACACCTCATTGTGATACTTCCTATCTTTATCTCTCTGGGCAAGTCTGCACATCCCACACCATATCCCTGCTTTGGGCCTCATACCCACCTCTCTAAAAGGAACCAAATGCTGTGTTCTTCTGTGCAGATTCAATGAGAACTATAGAATATGCAAAGCACTTGGCATAGTTCCTAGCAGTCAGCAAAAGTTCTATAATTGGTGGTTGGGGCGAAGGTGCAGAGAACCTATCCACATCTCCAAAGAACAAACCAATCAGCTTCCTTCCTCTAACCACAGAGGGACGTGGCTCGGATCATTCTGATGACAAGTTCTGAGTTCAAACCCACCCAGCAATGTCCCTCTTTAGTTTGTTCAAATCCTGATCCCGTGGGCCCTGGCCTGTTCCTGAGCAAAGGTATCTTTTCCTGACCACTCCACGGGGTGTCCCTGCCCCCGTCCTTGGGAAAACAGTCACCCATGTAGGGACATCCCTCCCAGGTGTGAAGGTCTACTGAAGCCAGCCAACTTCAGGAAGAAGAATATTGCCACTCGCAATCCTTTATGTCTAAATATTTCTTGACATGAGCCAAACAAGCCCTTCCCTAAGCAAGAATTACCTAGGCCCTAAATAAGTCACAGAACAAATTTCTCAAAATCTCAATGTCTCAGAACCTGCTTAGAGGTGCTGTGGTTCCACCATTGTGCCCACATCTAGCTGCAGAGGACAGCAATGTCCTCCTCTTAGCCATGATTCACCTCTTAGCCATGCCCAGCTCCAAAGGTCTGAGCCCTGGTGGGGCTGATCAGACCTCCTCTGGGCTGTCCGTGGGTCCAGAGGGTACATTTCCGTATGTGGCCGATCACACTGCCCACCACTGAGGACACACAGTGCACAGGGGAGCATGCCCCTGCCACCCCAGGCTGCACCCCATCAACTGCCCCAGCACAGCCTGCAACCCAAAGGTCCACAGGCTGAATGAGTCTCAGGGATGGGAAGTCCTGAAGCAAAGCCACAGGAGCCTTCCAGGGACGCAGGGAAGGAGGGCACAGCCCTGCTCGACACGTCCCCCCACCGCCTCTGTCTCCCTTGGCAACCCCTCCTCCAGTAGCGCGCTCCTTTATGGACAAGCACTCTGCCCAGACACAGACCTGGGTGCTTCCTTCCACAGCACGTGGCTGGAGCCCAGCTGTGAGACCGATTTCATCCTGCATGAGACTGGAGGCCAGGCTAGAGATGAGGACCTCACAGTCAGTCAGGCAGCGCACTGAGTGAAGGTAGACAATGCCTGTCAGTTACACACAAATGCACACACACAACATGTGAACACACCGACACACAGGTGTGAGCACATGCATACACACACAAACACCTGTGAGCACACGTGGGTAGACACACATGTGGACACATACACACATGCAGGTATATGTGAGAACATGTATGAGCACAGTGTGAGTGTGCACACACACATCTGTGATGCCTAAACACATGGGAACACACACGGACACATGTGTGAATATAAACACAAATGAACACACTTTAAAGCACATGAGCACACATATGAGTATACTCAGGCACATATCAGCACATACAGACACGTGCACATACACATACATGAGCACATGTCTCAGCAGTATACAGGCACATGCACACACACATGCACGCATGTGGGCTCCTGAGACCCTGCTTAGTTTGGGATTTGCCCAAGCAAGAGCTGGTGCACTAAGGAGGGGGCCTGTCACCCTTCCACCTGGTCCCTCAGGGAGGGGCCCAAAGCCAGGCCCGGAGCTGGAGGCTTCCACCCAGCCTCCAGGGAGGGCCTGTCCCCGACAGCAGTGAAAGCACTCCCGAAGCACCTCCCACCCAAGCTGGTGCTTGTGGCCTCCCACTGGCCCAGCCCAGTCAGCCACTTCTCCCCTTCACTTGAAGGACATCGAGGGCCCCTTCAAAGGCCCCCTGCACCAGTGCAGGCCTTACACAGCATCCACACAGGCTGCCAGGGAGCAAGCTGTGGACGAATGCCCACCTTTGTGAGCGGTGACAGGGGAGTGACCTGAGCAAGACTCCACCCAGCCTGCTTCTTCTTGAACATTCTACCCGCCTTTCCTGAGCTGTCGAGCCGGTGCCAGGCTGGGTCGCATCTCAGCCGGGCAGCCATGCAGGGCTCCACTCACAGTGAAGCGGTGCCGTGTCGTCAGCACACTTGTCTGCCAGCCCGCGGGCAGGTGGAGGAGGTAGGAGTGTCAGGGCATGCACCAGACCACAGAGACACCTGCCTGGTGCCGCTTCACCTCGCGGGGGCTCCCTCAGCACAATGGGGGCGATCAGGGTACCTGTCCCCAGAGAACGCACAGCCAGAGCCAACTGTAATGACTGTTCCATGCATCAGTGATGAGGAAAAAGAGGAAAGCCAAAGCCACGCCATCGAGTTGATTCACAGCCACTCACAGCGACCCCCATCCCGTTTCCAGAGTGTAAATCTTTAGGGAAGTAGATTGCCTCATTTTCTTCCCATGCGGCAGCTGGTGCGTTTCAACTGCCTACCTTCTGGTTACCAGCCCAAGGCCTTAACGACAGCCCCACGATTACACGGGTCAAACCCACCAGCCACAGCCTGCCTTCACGGAAATGTTGATATTCTGCCAATCACTTTTTTTTTTTTTTTTTTTTGCATTAATTCTGATTTCAAAAATACCACATTGGAGGGTTATATATTTTGATGACTGGGTTTTGCAACCCCCTAAATTCTGCGTCTGAGGGGAGTGCTTGCCTCTCGGCAGTCCCAGTGCTCAGGCCCAAACAAGCTCACGGCCCTTCCAGCCCCTGTGGTCTGGAAGGGCCTCGTCCATTTCCCATCGACCGCAGCGCTGGGACCTCCAGGTGCCATTTTGCTCCTTCGAACCCTTTCTGCTGGAAGGCGAGGCCCAACAGCCTCGTGGCCGAGCACGGCACTGCGAGAGTGTGGTGCAGCGAGAGCCGGACATGCTGCTCGGGTCTGGGCCCGTGTTCCCCCCGGAAGTAAGGAGATCCATCCCTCTCCATTCCCGCCTCCTGGTCTCAGCCCGGAGAGAGTAGTTAATTCTGCTGATTCTTAATTGACTGCAGGTGGCTGTGACACCAAACGTTGACATACCTCGTTCCCTTAATGAATAATTTCTTCACTTGACTGGTTCCATCCTGTTTGGAAGAAAAGAATAAGAAAATTAAGGCCACTGGATGACACATAGCAAAGAATCACTAAAGCGTATTTACATAAGCAATCAGGTGCCCTGGGCACCTGGAGACTGGGCCATGTGCCATAGGAAAGGGCAGCATCCTGTGAGGAAGGCGTGGCCCCCATAGCTCACGCTGATGACGTACAGAGAGCGCCATTGCTGCTGGGGCTTGCGTGCAGGGCCGCGCATGCGCCTGGGAGGCCAACCGCGGAGCCCCCGGGGCTGGCCCTGGAACCACTTGCAGGGTTGGTGGGAAGGCTGTACTAAGCTGCCAGTGTGCAGTGAGGCACCAGGGTGTCCCTTCACCCGTCAGCTTCTCCCTTCACCCGCGGCTCCTCTACCAGTTGACGCAACTCCATCTCATGGTGCCCCCGCGTGCGTCTGACCAGAACTGCACTTTTGTGGAAGTGGATCTCAGGAGCTCCCAGGGTGCATCTGGGTAGGCGTGTACTGCCAACCGTTTAGCTAACAGCCAAGCAGTGAAATGCTTGCACCACCCGGGACTCTGACCAGCTCTTCTGGAGGGGCCCTCTCCCCAAGCCCCAGCCCTCAGAAGAGCAATCTCCCAGTACACAGGAGGCGATAGCACAGCTCAGGGTGGCAAATGGGAGAAGGGTGACCGGTGGGGAACCCAGGCTGGCACCATTCGTTCAACAAGCTTATTAAATGGGCACAGCTCAACTCCTGCCATGGGCCCATTTCTGCTGCCCGACATTCCTATAAGCAGCCCAATCCATATCTGAACCTGCTCTGGTCTCACCCAGAGGGGCTGATGGCATTGGTAGGTGGACAAGGAATGCTGCCAAGGGTCCCAGCTCCCCCAGGATCTGGGGGCAGCCAGGCCTGCCTGTGACCAGAGGAGACTGAGCTCTCATCCCTGCTGGGACCCAGAGCCCAGAAGCTACAGCACAGCGATCCTGGGGGGCTGGTCACCTTTGTATAGCCATCTGGAACACAAAGGCAGAGGGTGGTGCAAAGGGCAGAGAGGATGAGTGGCTTTGAGAAAAGTTAATCGGATTTGAAAGGAGAGGCTGGTCCTGTGGGTGCAGAGAGTCCTCATCAATACTTGTTACAACCTCAGTCTTCTCTGAGTTCTGTCTGCTGATGATACCATGCCATGACCCTTTTTCTCCTTTTCCTACCAGAGTGATTCAAACACCTTCTCAGAGAGGCCTTCCCTGTCCAACCTACTAAAATTGCACCTGTAGGCAATAGCCTTAGTGAACTTAAACAGCTGATGAATAAACAAAATGTGATCTATCTACACGGTGGAGTATTGTTCAGCCATGGAAAAGAATGAGGGACATGCTAAGACATGGATAACTTTGAAAGCATTAAGCTGAGTAAAATGAGTGAGACACAGAAAGACAAATCTTGCATGATCCTACTTAGAGGAAATACCCAGAACAGGAAATGCATGAAAACAGAAAAAGAGGAGTGTTACCAGGGGCTTGAGCAAGGGGGAGTTATTGCTGAAAGTGTACTGAGGGGGAAGAAAACAGGTCACAAAGAATCAGCAAAATGGGAAATGGCTTCAGACACCTCAACAGCAACACTGCAGTCCAGAAAACAGCCATGACGTTTTCCTCAGGGACAAACATTCCAACTCTAATTCTATACCCAGCCCAACTACCAAGTAAGTATGAGGGCAGAACCATTACATTTTCAGATACATAGCGTTGCAAAACTGTGCCTTTCACATAGTGCTTCTCAAGCAGCTGCTGGTCAATGATGCCACCAAAACAAGCCAAGAAAAGAAGGAAAAGGAAGCAGGATCTGACGTGGAAGGGAGATGAGGAGAATGTCCAGGAGGTGGCAAAGTCAGGGCCTTCTGGGGGAAAGTCCCCATTGGCCCTTGCAAACCCTCAAGGAACTAGGAACCAAGCATGACCTGAGTCTCTGAAGCTCCATCTTCTCCCAGAACTCTTCATCTAATGGGTCACTGTTGCCCTTTCCTTATGCCATCAAGTCTGGCTCCTCAGTGTCCACCCTGCACAACACAAAGAACTGGATGATCCAGAGCAGCAAAGGAGTGACTAAGACAAGCCTCTGCAGAGTTGGGGTGCCTACATCGGGGCCCAATGATGGCACCCTGCATGTTATAAACATTCACCACCCATCTGTCAGTGTGTCAGACTGTGCTGGCTTGGGGGTGGCTGTGAGGCTGGAAGCTGTGCCACCAGTATTTCAAATCCCAGCAGGGTCACCATGGGGGACAGGTTTCAGCAGAGCTTCCAGACACAGACAGAGTAGGAAGAAAGGCCTGGCAATCAGCCTCTTAAACTCAGCCAATAAATACCCCATGGATCACAACAGAGTAGTGTCCAGTATAGTGTGGGAGCTGAGCACCTTAGTTTGGAAGGCACTCAAAATACACAGTGGGTGCAACAAGTGACTTGAGCAGACCATTGTGGTGATGGTGCAGGCCCAGGCAGCATTTGGTCACACTGCACACAGGGTTACCATGAGTTGGAGCTTACAACAACACATTATAAACATACCACACAAGTCATCCATTAAATAACTCCTGGGTCCCTGTCTCCCCCATGACTGAGCAAGATCTGTGTCCCAAACACCAGGGAGTGCTCCCGCCCCTCTAACTCCATGACCCCAAGACTCCAAATGCCAAGAAGGTCTGTGGGCTGAGCCTTGTCCCAGTCACAGATGACCCGCTTGGGCGGGAGAGAGGATTTGAGGAGCACTTGGGGGAAGAGAAACTACCAAGAGATTGTCACATTGTCCTCTCACGAGGAAAGCAGCACTCTTGCATAACCTGTCATTTTCTCTTTCTTTCAGTGTCGTTGTTAGGACGGCATGCCAGGAGTCCACCTTCTTGCTTCTGTGTGGGCACCATTTCATGGTTCTGAAGGAACTCACAAATTACAGGGGCACAGTGGCACACAGAAGCTGAGAAACATTTTCCAGTGTGCAGTAATTCTTACTACTTTTGCATCTACATAGACTTAAATGAAACAGGAACAAAGCACTATATTGTATCCATCATTGCCCAGGTCTGGATATTGACAACAAAGCACAGTGAACATTGCAGTATAAGCAATAGCGATTTTATGTGATGAAGTTAAAATATTTTGTAATTTTTTTCATGTTGGTAGTGATGCCGTCATGTATAACTGCATTACCGTGATTAAACATTATAAGTGTAAAAAAAAAAACCACACTGCCATCAAGTCGGACCTGACTCATAGTGACCCCCTTGGGTTTCCAAGGGGGTATCACTACAGAAGTAGATTACCCAACCTTCGTTCTGAGGAGTGGCTGGTGGGTTTGAACCACCAGCCTTCTGTTTAGCAGTCAAGTGCCTTAGGTGCTATGCCACCAGAACTCCCATTATAAGTAAAAGTCATGGTTAATTTCCAAATCCGTGTGTTCCTTTAAGAATTTTATCGACAATTCCAGTTGCTGCTGCCTCAGCACATCAAAGTTTCCCAAAACCAAAATTCATTTTAAAAACTTTCTAAGAATTACAATGATTCAAGGAAGGGTGTCTAATTTATCATCATTGTCAATAAAATGTAAATTATGTGAAAATTTTAATTATAACAACATAATGAGTGATATGCTGAAATTAAGGCAAGAAAATAAATTTTACAGTGCAAGCATACAATAATTTATAAATTCTGCACGTTTTTGCTTTACTACTCATCCAAGCGTATTGTCCATCAACAAAACAACCAAAGACATGCAATAATAATTAAGTTCAGGTCTCTTTGATATTTTGCCAGCTTTAGGTTATTAAATGACCCATAATTTTGTACATCGTTTTCAATTTTGTTGTTATGAAGGTCTGTTTATCAAGGTAGGAGACTAGAACTAATTTGTCTTAACAGTGCTTTGCTTGATTTCTGATTTATAAATATTTAGACATACAGTCTGTGGGCCTGCATTTGTAATCTTGGCCCTGCCCCACAAATGAGAGGGTTGAGTCCAGGATGGGGCACCAAGGGAGCTGGAATTAGGGAGGAGCACCCAGAGGGCTCCAAGATACAGCAGCACTGGATTTCCCAACCTAGGGATGGATGCGGGAGTCGGGGATGGGTGCATGTTCATTATGTTACTTTTCTTTAAACCGTACTGATTTTTTTAATGCATCCTTTTGAATATATGGTATACATGACAATACACATAAAATGAAGGAACTCTTGTGGTGCAGTGGTTAAAGCATTCAGCTGCTAACCAAAAGGTCAGCAGTTCAAACCCACCAGCCACTCTGCAGCAGAAAGATGTGGCAGTCAGTTCCATAAAGACTGACAGCCTTGGAAACCCTGTGGCACAGTTCCACTCTGAACTCTAGGGGCGCTATGGGTTGGAATCAACTCCAGGGCAGTGGGTGTGGTTTGGGCTTTGCTTCCGTGAAGACTGACAGCCTTGGAGACCCTGTGGGCAGTTCCACTCTGTCCTCTAGGGGCGCTGTGGGTCAGAATGGACTCCACAGCAGTGGGTGTGGTTTGGGCTTTGCTTCTGTGAAGATTGACAGCCTTGGAGACCCTGTGGGCAGTTCCACTCTGTCCTCTAGGGACGCTGTGAGTCGGAATCCACTCCACGGCAGTGGGGTGGGAGTTTTTGGTTTGGTGATACTAGTCTAAAATTGAAAGGGTGGGGAATAGGATCTGCCCTGCTCACCACCCAGAGAGGCTGTGAATGGCAGATGAAATCATGTACAGGGAAGGACATTGTAAACCTCAACCCTCACTCAGGTAGAAACTGTCTAAACGCCAGCCCATGCGCCAGGGGAACCTGCCATTACTGTTTATCTGACTTGGGCCCTGGGGGTTGAACATCATCTGCTCTGAGAGGATGGAAACCCTCTGGTCATTTTCTTTGTCAGAATTCTCAATGTTCAGGTGTCTTTGACACCAATTCTCAGCAAAGGCTGGTCCATTTGGAAAAACCGGGAAACAAAAAAAAAAAAAGCCCCTCCCAACTCCCAGAGAAACCCACTGAGGAAACATTGCCGTATTTGTCTTTGGGGGAAAAAAAAAATGTGTCTGTCTGCCATCTGTAATTTATATGGTTGAGATCAGCCTCTATGTATAATGTTCTTCACCTTGTTTTTCCCACTTGATATGCTTGGCGTTTCCCAGTTACTGCAAGCTCATTGCAAGCGTCTTTGGCTGCATAACCCACTGCATCATTTCCTTTTTCAAGGACGGTTTAGACTGGTTCTGAGTTCTTACACCACAAATGGCCTGTAATGAAAGAGCAGTATGCGTCCTGAGTATTCCCACGGACTCGTGTCTTAGGGCCAATATGTAGAAATGGCCTTGAGAGACAGGGCTTCTGAAGGTCGTCATTACACACACACACACGCTGGCTTAGCTCCCTGGTGTTGCTACATGAACACCACAGGTGGGGCTTCAACCAATAGAAATCTACTTTCTCTCAGCTTGGAGGCTAGAAGCCCCACCTCAAGGCACCAGCCATTGGGGAGGGCTTTCTCTCCATCAGCTCTGGGGGAAGGTCCCTGTTTGGGTTCTCTAGTGCTGCTCTAAGAGAAAAGGTTTATTCTCTTACAGCTTATAGGCTAGAAGTCTCAGTTTAAATTGGCAGCTCTAGGGAATGGGTGAAGGCCCCTCGACCTTGGGCTTCAGCTCTGCCTCTTGCTCCTGGCCCCTGGAGCTGGAGGCTTCTCCTAACTCAGGCAGCTGCTGGCTGCTGAGGCTGACAAACCCAAGGCCAACAAGTAAAATGACACAGTCCCAAGATTGTCAAGAAATATGGCAGGCCACTAGTTCAACTCCATTAACAGCCCCCAAATTGGCAGACTACATGGCAGGTACTGAGATGAAGACTCAGCTACAGGCAGGGTCCAAGCAAGCCAAAAAGCTCAGAAGCCTTCCTCAAAGCTGTCTTCTTATACAGTGGAAGCAGACCACACCCCTAAGGCTGTTCCAGTAGATTCCACCATGGAGTTGATCACCAGTCTCATTATGGCCCAGCCACTCAAGACCAGGCTCAGCCAAGTTGACACTTAACTTTGACCAGCACAGCCCTTGGTGCTTACCAGCTTCTCTTCCTCAGTCTCCATGGGGCACCTATCATCCCCCATCTGTGTTTCTTGCTTCTGGGTCTGATCCACTATTTTTATATCTTGAAAGTGATTGATTTAAGACACACCCTACATTGGCATCACCTCGTTAACATAACCAAGGAAACCCTATTCCCAAACGGGATGACTTCCACAGGCATGAGATTCACAACACATTGGGGGGTGGACATACTACATACCATTGACCTTTCTCTTGGGGTGACCAAGTAAACTGAAAGCCATGGTGGAGGCAGACAGACCTGACATCCAACCCCAGCTTTGCAGTCATTGTCTAGATGACTCACAGAAGCCACAACCTCCCTACGCCTCAACCTTCTCATCTGCAACAAAGATAGAGCCATGACAAACAGGCACAGCATGTGGGTGAACACCTCGCCCAATGCCTAGCACACAGTATGTGCTCAATAAATAACAACCAACACTAATTTTTTTTTTTTTTAATAATTCTTTCCTAATTATTCCAGCAAAACATTTCAGGGAAGGCTTTGATTGGCTAGGTGGCATCATGTGCCCTTCTATGAACCAATTACATAGGACTCTGATTTGCCAGTCTCTTGTCCATCCTGAGGCTGGAGATGGGGACAGGGTCAGCCCTACCTGAACTACAATAACTGGAAGAGTGGGTCCCAAAGAAAGGCATTCTGTTCCCAGCAGGGTGGATAGAGGTAGACCAGCAGAAACAGCAGGTATCCAGGGAATGCCACCTTCTTTAGGGGTAGGACCCCAGACAGCCTCGAGGAGCTCCCACCTGAGCCCTCTTGCTCCTGCCCTTCCCTCCATCCATCTGGACACAGGTTCCATGGAGCCCTGGCTGGCTCCTATGTCCCCAGACCCAGGACCCTTGGAGTAATAAGTCCTGGGACTCAGACCAGGGCAGGGGTCAAGCATCGCCAGGAGGCCTCTCAGCTGTGCTGGCTCGAGACGGTTCAGGCTTCCTAAGGCTGACTCCAGGCGGGAGTTGGCTGGGCCCGCTGGAGCTCTAGGTAGCCAGAAAGCCTGCCTCTCCTTGTCCATTGTGTCCCTCCCTCATTTGCCTTCCTTGGGTTCCTTATGGCAGGACAGGGCAGTAGCCAGACATTCCTGGAGTCCAAGGTTATAAGACAATCAATCCCAACTCAGTCCACCACTCCCCATGAAAGTCACAGTGTCACAGGACATAGGATGGGAAGGGCCCTTCGGCATCCTCTCTCCCACCATCACATCGGCAACAGGGGCGGTAAGACCAGATGGTGGGCTTGCTGTTGACAGAGCTGGTCTTCAGGCCAGGGGTGAACCCCAGGGGCAGGTCCTGCTGCCTCTCTCTGAAACCCTGCTCCCAGACCCCGCTTCCCTCGTTTCATCCAAGTCAGGACGCCACTGCCCACAGCAGTAGGCTCCTGGGGCTGGACCTGCACCTGGTGATAGTCCGGCCACCTACTGGAAGACCTGGGGCCAGCTCTGCCCTTAAAGACTTAATTTTTTTATTATTGTTATGATGATTCAGGTGGAAGTTTACAGAGCAAATTCACTTTCCATACAGCAGTTCACATACACTTTGTCTCATGACATTGACCACAGTTTACACCAATGCGACAGTTCCCTTCCCATTTCCTCCCAATAGTTACCTCTTCCCTGTGTCCATCCCTCTATGCACCCCTGCCCCCTGAGCTGTCTCCCTGTGCATACACAGCCGTTCTTTCTCCCATGATTGGTCTCTCCAAAGAGTGTATCTACATGAGGTAAATGTTCAACTCATATGCCTGTGTTTTGTTTGGCTGGAAACTACAGGTGTGGGTTTAATTCCAGACCTGAAGGGCAGCTAGGGGCCATAGTCTCAGTAGTTCCACCAGGCTCTATCAGACCAGCAAACCTGGTCCCCCTAAAGGCTTGATTTTGAAACCCCATAAAAGAGGAGGCCGAAATTCACCTGTTTTGCCCGTTCCTGGGCAGCGTCTCCAAGTCTAGCTCAAAGCAGCAGACCGTTTGCTGCCGATTCTGGCTCAGGTTCCCGGTGGCACGGGGAGCCCTGAGCGCAGCATTTTCCTGCTGTCATCTTTAGGAAGCTGACACCAGGCCTTTCTTCAGCAGCACCACCAGGTGGGCCCAGCCACTACCCTTTAGGCTGCAGACGAATGCAAAACATTGCACCACCCAAGGACCTGCATTGAACTCGAAACTGCGCTGAGTTCAAAGACAGGAGGAAACAGGTGGAGGAGAGGAAGTGGACGAAGTGACCAAGGGCAGGCTTTTCTGGATGGTGGTGGGTATCACTGGGACCTGGACTAAATGACACGAGTGAGGGCAGAGCCTGGTCCGTTTCCTCGTTAGCAGACGGGGGCGTAAGGCACACTCCGGGCTGTGGAGGAGGGCTCTGGGTGGGAGGGGAGGCTGTGGGACCCTGAGCAGGTTCTGGGGTCTGGAGCTGGGCTTTCGGAAGCATCGGGTCACACCTGCCCAACAGGCGACGCCCACCTGTCGCTGTCCATTAAATGGCAGTATTTAGACCTTGACGGGTGCTGAGCCTCAGAGCTGGCAGATTACTTTTATCTTAAATCTTTATCCAGTGGGATGGGAATATATCAGAATCGGGCTTTGTACAAGGAGACGTGGTGACAAAGCAGAAGGTACATTTGGGTTTGGGCGGCGTCTGCCGAGGCCTCATGCCGGGAGAGGCCCAGCTATTGCCACGTGGGCGTGGGAACCCACACCCATTAGGAAAGAGGCTCATAGGCCGGGAAGACGGGAGGGAATGGACCAGGGGAAGTGTTTCCGCCCCAGCTGGGTCCCGGGCGCGTACAGCAGCCCCCAGCCTGAAGCAGGCACTTGGTCAGGATGCCTGCTGAGGAAGGAACCTGCCCAGTAAACACACCCTGAGTGCCTGCTCTGGGTCGGGCCCTGGACTCCAAGGAGGACACAGCAATGTGAGCAAAGTGGACTCCGCCCCCAAGGCAGAGAACTGTGCCCCAGGAGCACCTCTGGGGGCAGCCAGGGAGGGCTTCCCGGAAGAGGTGATGCCTGGTCTTAAAGCAGAAATGAGATTCAAAAATGGAGGATGAGGGAGTGCAGGAACGTGCTCATTCATTCTCTCACTCAGTCGTCCGCTCAACAGATGCTCCTCGAGTCCCTGCTCACTGCTGGCCGCCTTAGTCTCCTGGGGCTTCTGTAACAGAGACGGCACACGTGGGGGTTGCAGCAAACGGAACGTGTGTCCTCACAGTTCAGGAGGCCAGGAGTCTGAATCCAGGCACCGGCTCCAGGGAAGGCTCTCTGTCCACCCGAGGGGAAGGCCTTGTCTCAGCTCTGCAGCCCTCCAGGCCTGACTCCCATGGCCACCCCGCTTGGAGTCCGACTTTCCCCGTGTGTGCAGGTGTGTCTCTGCAGTGATCTGCTCCTTGGAAGTCAGGAGTGACGAGGTACGGGACAGAGCCCTGCCGCCGTGGACTCGTGAGCATAACAAAGAACCCCATCCCGAACTGAGTGACATCTGCAGGTAGACGGGTCACAGTCCATCCATAACTGGCCTGTCCCAGGGGATGGGACAGTGAGCCGCTGTGGCAGAGCCATCAAGGAGCTGGCCGTCCACGCAGACACCTGCGGGGCACGATACTGGGGGGTAGGGGACAGGAGAAGTCCTGGCAGAGACCCCAACCCACAACAGCAGGAAGAGAGAGCAGCGGTCAGGATCTGCGAGGGCAGCTCAGAGCTGCTGTGTGGACAGGCCCCCTGCCGCCTCCCTCCAGACCCTGCCCAGCTCGGTCCAGGGACATCACCCCAGCCAAGCCAGCCAGTGCTCATCCCAGCAGTGGCCAGGAAGGACTGGCCCAGGACACCCCAGGAGCTGAAGGGCTCAGGCCATGGTGACACAACTATAGCATTCCCTCCACAACCATGCAGTGGCCCTGGGAGGTGGGCAGAGGGAGTCTTCACACACACACATACACACGCGCGCACACACACACAGTTACAGACAGCATCCTCTCCCATGA
The DNA here is from genome assembly GCF_000298275.1 of Orycteropus afer afer. Taxonomy (NCBI): domain Eukaryota; kingdom Metazoa; phylum Chordata; class Mammalia; order Tubulidentata; family Orycteropodidae; genus Orycteropus; species Orycteropus afer. The sequence continues at coordinate 796,196 of NW_006922174.1, forward strand.
CCGTGCAGCAGCCCTGGGAGGTGGGCAGAGGGAGTCTTCACACACACACATACACACGCGCGCACACACACACAGTTACAGACAGCATCCTCTCCCATGACCGTGCAGCAGCCCTGGGAGGTGGGCAGAGGGAGTCTTTACACCGACACACTTACACACACTGTTACAGACAGCATTCCCTCTCACAGCCTTGCAGCGGCCCTAATAGGCAGGCAGATGGAGTCTTTACACTAACACACTCACACACTCACACACACGCACACCCTATTACAGATCCAGTAAGCGAGGCTGAGACAGAAAGGGGCCCGAGGTCTGGAAGCTGACCCCCTCCCCGTTCTGACTCAGATCAGCAGCCCCGCCTGCATCTGGATGTGGCTTTGACTGGGTCTGTCTGGTGAGGGCAGCACAGCTGCTATGACAGGCCACCCCACGCTGAGTGGCTGGAAGAACGTAGGCGGGTGGCCTTGTCGTCTGGGGTCAGAAGTCTGCAGTGGCCGACGGGCCGCTTCCTTCAGGTGACTCCACGGGGACACGTCTCCTTGCCTTTCTCAGGATCTGGAGCCAACGGCACTCATTGCTCGCGGCCACATCGGCCCAACCTCTGCTTCCAGGCCACCGCTCCTTCCCCTCCCTCTACCTTGTAGCGTGACATTGGGCCACCTGTGTAGTCCTACATGGTCCCCTCCTCCAGGCCCTTCACTTAGTCACACCTGCAAAGCCCCTTTGTCATGCAAGGTCACACAGTCACACGTTCTAGGGAGGAGGACACGGTTGTCTTTTGGGGGGGCTGCATTATTCAGCCTAGCACGCTCTCCAATGTCCCACACTCAGCTTCGCCTCAGGCTAGGAGCCCCTTCGAAGGCTGGGTCCACACTCCCAGCCAGACACTCCCCAGGCTTTGTGGGAAGTGGCCAGCTCTCTCCGTAATGCCTATCCCGACCCAGCTCTAGACCCTCATCCTCATAGAGCCCCCTCCCTCCTAATGCCCAGCCAAGGAGGCCACGCTTGGGCCTGACCCAGCTGTCTAACTCCAGGCCCCATGGAAGATGTGGCCCTGAACAAGGGGGCTGACCACCCTGGAGAAGTGTCTGATCGGACCCTGCAGCCCACGTCCTGGCCAGGGGCCCCCCGCATCAAACCAAAACCAAACCAGTTGCCATGAAGTGAGTCCCCACTCCTGGGGACCCCATGGGCACAGAGCAGAACCGCTCCTTGGGGTTCTCAAGGCCGTGACCTTTGGCAAGCAGATTGCCAGGCCTATCTCCCAAGGCGCCTCTGGGTGGGTTCACACTGCCAACCTTTAGCCTAGCAGTCGAGCGCTTCACCATCTGTGCCACCCAGGGATCCCCCAACCCCCAGCCCTGGGTCCAACGACTGCCGTGCATGGCCATTCCTCACATGGCTGGAATCCAGGAAACCTGCCTGGAGAGCTTCCAATCCTCATCTGAACCAAGATGAGCAGCATCCTGAGAGCGTGAATGCGTGTCCTGAACTTTTAAATTTGAGGAGCTGGCAGAAACTGGCACTGACCTTTAAAGCTGCAGAGGGATTCCAGAGGAACGCGGGTATTCACAGTACAGAGGAGGGAGGGACGTCTGGCCGGAGAGGAGAGAGGGAGAAACAGGCAGGGAGGGCGGGACCAGCACCGGGGCCTCTTCTGTGTGCCAGGAGCCCAGGGGTGCACTCACAGGACTGCTGAGTGTCCGGCTGTCACTCAGGAAAGTGGCTGTTCTCTTTCTGTAGATGCAGTGAGACAGAGTGTACCATTGCCCACTCCTGGGAGAAGGCCACCATGCTCGGTAAAGCTGAGGGTCAGTGAAATGGAGGAGACCCTCAGAGATGGATGGACGCTGGCTGCCACAATGGGCTCGGACAAAGCAATGATGAGGAAGATGACTCAGGACCGGTCAACGCTGCCTGCTGTTGACACAGGGTCGCCACGAGCTGACTCGATGGCTCCTAACAACAAAGGAGTCCTAGTGGCACAGTGGTTAAGTCCTGGGCTGCTAGCTGAAAGGTCGGTGGTTCAAACTCACCAGCCACGCCATAGAAGAAAGACGTACCAGTCTGCTTGCATAAAGATTGCAGCCTTGGAAACCCTGTGGGGCAGCTCTAGTCTGCCCTATAGGGTCACTGTGAGTTGGACTCGACAGCAGTGGGTTTGGTCCTTTGGTATTTTTACCAACAACGAGCTTCCAGGCCGCCCCTGCAGGAGGGTGTGCTTCCTGTTTCCCTGATGCTGCGCCTGGCCATTTGACTTGCTTTGGCCAATGAAACTGGAGAGGAAGTGACACGTGCCACTTCCTGTGGAAGTGTTGAGAGCGTCGTGTGGACCTGCCATCGCTCCTTCCGTCAGCCCCCTCATCGTAATGGCATCCCTCAGTCTGCGTCCCAGAGTGAGAGGCCAAAGCCACCAAGACATTCACAGGAGGAAGATCCTGAGGCTGTCAGGCCTACCTGACTGACAGACAGGAAAGCAGGGTGCAGGGGCGCTGGGCGACCTGCCCAAGGTCGCCTGGTGAGTTGTCGGCAGAGCTCAGATGGAAGGCAGGTCTCCCAGCTCGTAGTGTGCCCCTCTCTTCATCGGAGAGCAAACGGGGGTGTTGCAACAACCCAACATGGCAATGAGCTTCAATCCTACCAGTATCTATGAGTTCAAGGTGAAAACAATGACAGTGACTATCCACTTAGTGAGTATTTTCTTTGTGTTGGCTCCTGTCAAGTGCTTCCTAGTCTCCTGTCTGTTCTTTGTAGCGACCCCATGAGGTGGGAGAAAGCTGCACCCTCCTTGTACATGAGAAGATGGGGGCTCATGCTGTTTTAGTCTAGTGTCATCTGCCTGATGATCTGTAACCTCTTCATGACACCCCACAGGAGTCTCTGGGTGGTGCCACAGTGGATGCAGCAGCTGCTCACTGAAAGGCTGCCGGGTCAAGTCCACGCAGAGGACCCTCAGAGAACGGTGTGGTGATCTGCAGACTGAGAACGGGTGCGGCCCAGGGCTGTGACCTGCATGGGGTCGTCATGAGTCCCAGTCGGTTCCACAGACCGTAGCTTTGCTCTTCCACAGCACGGACGCGGCTCAGTGTGGTGCCATCCCCGTGTCCATAACCAGCTCAGTCTCTTCCAACGTTTGGGACTTACAAACAAAGCTACTGGGTTTACCACCATAAAAAGGGAACAGGCAACAGAAAAGACATATGTGGCTTACAAAACCTAAAGAAATAATAACTTTAAAAAAAAAAAAAAAGTGAACGGATGAATGGAAGCTGCCATTTGCGGACACGCCCCTGTGCTCCTGCGGAGGGAGGCCCTGATGACCCCCTTCCATCGGGACCACAGTCAAGGGAACCGTGTGGGCAGTTCTGTCCCAAAGGATGGCTAAGAGCCAGTCTCACACCACCACTTAGTGCCTCCCCTCAGGGTCTCAGTGAACAGAGAGCCTGCTGCTGCGTGAGTGTCTCTATTCCCCACCCCACACACACACAAGTCCCAGCCTGGAGCGCTTTCCACAACTCATCTGGCAATGAAGTCTGACCCGCATGGTCACAAAACCATTCATAATCTTTGTTTATTCCTTAGTTTGAATAGTCATACTTCGCTGCTAAAATACTGCGCTCGACTTTGGGTCTTATCCCTGGACCCCACTGGCAAGGTGAGTAATATGTCATACAAACAGTATTATCTTCTCAAAGCAAAAAGGGAGAAAAAAGGAACCTGAGATGGGAAGCCTACCCGGCCCAGGCCTTGAGATAAGAAGTCTCAGACCTGTGTTATTATCCCCAGAGGACAGCTGAAGGTCCCCTGGTGATAAAAGTGGTCTGTGCTCAGCTGCTAAATAAAAGGTTAATTGTTAGAATCCACCCAGTGGTGCTTTGAAAGAAAGGGCTGGCCTTCTCCTCCGTAAAGATTACAGACGGGAAACTCAGTGGAGCAGTGTGCTCTGCGGCCCTTGGGTCGCCGTGAGTCGGGTACCGCTCGACAGTAGTGGTTGGGCTGGGCTTGGCTTCCAGATGGGGACGCTGTCCCAGAGGTCCGGTAGCTTGCCCAGCGGAGCTAGCAAGAGCTGAAGGTCTCACCCAGCCCCTGACACCACGCAACAGGCTCTGGGAGCAAGAGGTCGCTGAAGCAGCTCACGTTTGGAAAGGCCTTATTCCAAAGCGAGCGGCTCAGGCTCTTAGGCGGACGCGTCTCCTTGGGCCTCGTGTCCCAGGGCTCACAGAGGCTGTGCTGGGTCTCAGACCCTGCAGCCTTGTGTCCAGGGACCGGGAGACATTCTCCACCTCCCTGCAGGTGTGGCTGGAGTCTGCAGGGCTGGGAGGTGGCTGGGTCCCTCTGTAACAGTGTAATTAAAAGCAGAATGGATGCTCGGGTCAGGCAGAGACAGTCATTAGACAATCAAATGCCTGGGTACAAGCAACGATTGCATTTCACACTGACCCCTTGCCAATCAATCAATAATTAAATAAGAAGTGGAAATGAGCCCGCTGTCTTAGCAGGCAGTTAGTGAGCCCCGTGACGTGGAGGACACCCGTGGGGCAGCCACAGGGCCCACCCCCGGATCTCCCTCCTAAGCACGAAGCCGCCCCAATGCAGGGCGGAGTGTTCCCATCAGTGGCAGGAAGGGCTCTGACACACGGCTTCTGAATATGCTGTCGGCGTCATAGTACCTGCATCTACTTCCAGGCGGCCCCAGCTCACGGCAGTTCCCCACACAATCCCACACCAGCCACCGCACGCTTGGCGCAGACGGGGCCATGTGACCCAGCGGGCACTCACTGGCGATTTCAGACCCGCAGGCCTCTCTGCCTCGTCTCAGTCTGGAAGCTGCACTGACGCCTCATCAGCATCCCAGCCGCACACAGGCCTCCACAGACGGACGGGTGGCGGCCACACACCAGGTGCCCTGGCCGGGAATCAAACCCGGTCTCCCGCGTGGAAGCGAGAATTCCACCACGCCTTCCACCAATGATATTACAATGGTGCAGTGTCCTCTCGGTTTGAAGAAGCTCAGACAAGCAGGAAGGGGCAGGCGGCAGCGAGCTACTGCCCTGGAGCAAGGAACCCTGGTGCTGCAGCAGCGGAGCGCTCAGCCGCCAACTGAAAGCTCAGAGGTTCAGATGGATCCATTGGCTCTATGGGGGGAAGCACGGAGATCTGCTCCCTCAGGGTGAAAACCCACTGCCATGGCGTTAAGGCCTACTCACAGCGCCCCTGGAGGACAGAGTGGAAC
>NW_006922174.1:802248-817908 GCF_000298275.1 Orycteropus afer afer
TGGAGTCCATTCTGACCCACAGCGCCCCTAGAGGACAGAGTGGAACTGCCCACAGGGTCTCCAAGGCTGTCAATCTTCACAGAAGCAAAGCCCAAACCACGCCCACTGCCGTGGAGTCCATTCTGACCCACAGCGCCCCTAGAGGACAGAGTGGAACTGCCCACAGGGTCTCCAACGCTGTCAGTCCATGGAAGCAGACTGCCAGGACTTTCTTCCATGTAGTGTCAGGTGGGTTCAAACCACCAGCCTTCTAGTTCAAAGCTGAGCGCTTAACCACTACGCCACCAGGGCTCCTTCCGGTAAGAATCACAACCCAGAAAACCCTATGGGCCGTTCTGCTCTTCACATGGTCGCCGTAGGTCAGGACTGCCTGGAAGCACCCGGCAACGACAATGTACAAACTGCCCCAAAGTCAGTGGGAGAGCGACCGTCAGCCCGACTTCTCGTGCGTGCACAGGGGGGCTGGGTTGCTCATGATTCTTCCTGGGTGTGCTCCCCCCTCTGCAGGTCAGCTGGGTTGGCCGGCCCAGGCTGGGCCCGGCAGGGTGGTCTCCCTCCGGCGGGAGGAGCCGGCGGCCGGGCAGCCCTGCCCCACCTCGCTCTCTTTCCCTGCTTGCAGCTTAGAAGCACAGTTCAGCCCCTTGGTTCTGAGCGGGGTCGCTCAGGGAACCTCGTGAGGCCCCGGTTGTGTCCACTTCCACACAAGCTTGCGCTCACTCTCGGCCTTGTCTTGGACACGCGTGGACCTGTGGCTGACCGTCCGGGAGGCAGCGCTGCCACCCTGACCCGCCCACTGCCTGCTGCACGGGACTGGCGCGTGATTAAACACTCGCAACACCCGCTCGAGCCCGAGCCCGGGCGGGGAGCCCGCGTGCAGCGTACCTGCTTTGTCCTGGGTTCCCGGAAGTGAGAAGACTCGAGCCTGCCGCCATGCAGTGGATTCCGACCCGCGGTGAGCCCGTGTGTTCAGGCCTCCAGAGGGTCTTCTTGCTGTAAGCGCCATGAAGGCAGGTGGACAGCCCTTTCTCTGTGGCGCCACTGGGGAGTTTGAACCACCAACCTGTGAGCTGACCGCAGACGGTTTGCGCCACTCAGCCTCCCAGGGTTTCCCTAATAAAATACCACAAAGTGAGTGGCTTCAACGAGCAGAAATGCATTCGCTCACAGTTCTGGGGGCCGAAAGCCCCAGTCAAGGTGTGGGTTCCCTCTGTGGCCTCCTGTCCGGGGTTCCGGTGACTGCCTCCGTCACCTCGCGGCATCTGCCTCCCCGGGTGTGCCTCTCCCGTCTGTTTTCCCTTCCTATGAAACACCGCCAGGAGTGCTCAGGGTCAGGACGCGCCGGGCTCTGGTGCAGCCTCATCCATGTCACAAAGGAGAATCCGCTTCCCAGCGGCCTGCGTTCCCGGATGCAGACGTGAGGACTGCGGCCGATGCCTTCCGGGGACACTGTTACTCGGCCGCAGGGTGGGAGCCGATGGAGGCCCCGGAGTTCTCGGTGCTTATTCGGAGGATTCCTGACACAGGAGCTGAGCCCTTCCACACCCTGAGAGTGAGTGGAACTGCCCAATCCAGGTCCAGGGGAAGGGTTTCCAAGTCACACCAGAAGAGAGGGAGGAAGGAGGCTGGAGGGCACATGATGGCGGAAGGCATTAGTTCCGCACTGTGCCCGTCCCGTGAGCGCCACATCTCCCTACCGCTCACAGAACACGAGCGTGTGGGGAGTTCTGGAGACCGGGGAAGGCCTTTGTGCCCAGCTGACCTCCTGGTGGAACCAAGGCACCGAGTGCTGATGCTGGGAGCACAGAGACGGCAGCCACAGGAAGTGGCGGGGGTAGCGAGGCGGTGCTGGGTGCAGCGCAGGCGGGGCCCACGCTCCGGAGTAATGTTGGGACTGAGGTTTCTGTGTGACATTGCGGAGGCGTATCAGTGCACAGGAGGACCTAAACCCCGTCACTTGCCGAGTTCCAAGCAGCAGGGTCACAGAGAGCAGCAAGCCCAAGGAGCCGAGGGACGCCAGGGCTCCAGAGCCCTGACTTCAGACGCCCAGCCTCCTGCTGTGAGAAGGTCAGTGTCTCTTCTCTAAAGTCCCCCCTGTGACGTTCCTGTTACAGCGGCCGGGGGAGCTCGGTCTCCTCCTCAGTGGTATCACAGGGGCTGGAGACAGCCTGCTCCACCCCAAGGCAAGGCCGAGACCCCAGGAGCCTCGGGGAGCCTTCAGCACGGCTGCCTGGGGCCCTGCTGGGACCTCGGCTGTGGTAGGCGTCAGGAGACAACCACCAGGCAGGTGGATGTGGCTCCTGTCCTCCCAGGAGCCCGACAAGGTGGTCCAACGGGAGCCAGAGAGAAGGCTCTGCAGGCCTCGGTGAACCCAGAGGCGAGCTGGGTGCAGACTGGGAGCTGGGGCAGTGAGCTCAGGGCGCTGGCGCCAGCAGGTGAGCAGGTGCTGGCAGTCTCTGCCTTGGGCGCCACCTGTCTTCCTTGTCTTCCACACTGACAAGCTGAGCCAGGCGCACCCAAAAGGCCAGTGGTCACCAGGCCAGTTGGCTCTTGGCCAAACGGCAAAGGCATGTTGACTTTAAAAGGTGTGGTTCCCTCCATATCTGCGGGGAACCACCTTGGGGACGAGGGATCAGTCAGGCCCTGTCCTGGTGGGCTCAGGCCAGAGGGACAGACGGACGGGCAACAGCCAGTCCTAACACAGAGAGATGGCCTGACCCACAGAGGAGATCAAGGGCAAGCTCAAGGAAGGCTTCCTGGAAGAGGTGGACCCTGAGCCTAGACTGAGGCATGAGGACGGAGGCACTCAAGAAGGGTGGCTCCAGAAGAGCAAACAGACGGGCCAGGACCTGGAGGAAGGAGTGGGAGAACACGGGGCATCGTTGTGGGGAATGGCAGGAGGAGCCTGAGTTATGGGCAGGAAGGAGCGAGAGGAGCAGTGAACCGAAGGCATCATAAGCGTCCAAGAGCTGGAGCCACTAGGGGCAAGGCCGAGCTTTAGAAACGCTCCCGGAATGGCCAAGAAACTTTCAACTTCACCAACAGTAATGAGTGTAAATTAAAGCAATAACGTCATTTCACACCTGCAGAGTCAGGAAACAACCCGAAAGTTGGATGGTGCCATGTGTGGAGCAGGGCGAGGGCCAGCAGCACCTGGGCTCTGCCGGGCAGTTGTCTTGGCGCAGGCTGCTGGAGAGGAGCTGGCATTGCCTGGAAGGGTTACAGACGTGCACACGTGGTCACAGGCCCGTCCTCCATGTGGCTGTCCCTCCTGCAGCTACCCTCCCGCAGTGCAGCAAGCAGGTTCGCAGGCACACTCTTCCCGGCAGCGAACGAAACAGAACCAGCCTGAGTGTCCACCCACAGAAGAAGTGACACATTAAATTTGACTACAGTCATAGCATGGAATACCAGAATGGTGTGCATGAGTGACAAGGAACAAACCACAGCTATGTGAAAAACAGAACCAGGTCTCAGGGGTGCGAGACTGCGGGGCCAGCAGTTAGGGACAGGCTCATACAGCAGGATCCCACTTAGAGAGCTCAGAACATGTGAAACCAAGGGGGGTATGGCTGGCAGGAGCAATTGTCTTCAAACAGCATTTTATGATTAAAAATCTGATATTGTTAACATTCTGACAGACTCTTCTCAACAGGGCGTGATGTTTTTAATTTAGTGCATATTATCTCTCCAGGAACTGAGGCACCTGGCAACCTCAGAGCAAATGCTGCTCAGTGAAAGTGTTTTCAGTCCTAATCCTTTTCATTGAAATATGTAATTATTCCAGCAGACATTTTCATGGGCCTGGCCTCTCGCCTCCCTTCAGGGGGTCTGTTGTTTGACATAGTTTTTCATGACAAGACGTGTCAAAAGCGTCAAGTCTGTTCAGAATTCTTTTGAAGGGCTCTGCCACCTTTGATGCTGCAGAGCCTCGGGCCTTCTGGGCTTGATCCCATTCTGGTCCACATCGTCAGTGCAGCCAGTTACACACAGGAGCTTGGTTTAAGCTCTTTCCACACATCAAGATAGGCCAACACTTCGATGAGAACCTCAAACAAAGGTACACGCGCTGTCCCAGCTTGTGCCATTGTCAGTTTCTCCCGTGCTTCGGTGGCGGTGTGTTTCCATGTCATCTGGTTTGAGGAGCTCTGTTTTCAATCATTGCCCTTTGCTAAGAAATTTCAATAATGGGAGTGCAGGGCTCCCTCTTCTTTGAACACTTCATGGACATTTCCAACTGACTTTTCACAAATGTGATGACCATTTGGAGACTTTGTTTACAAAAAGTTGAGTGCCCTTGTAGCACTCTTGGGTTGGTTTTCCAAGCACTGGTTCATACGGGCCAATCATTTCTCAAAACCCAACAGGTGGTGATAAAAACAGGAGAACGCGAGGACTATGTGCTGAGCAAAGCTGTGGGGGATGTTAGCACTTAACACTGACTCGTCACAAAATATCACGCTCTCATTTGGGGTACACATGTGATCATTGTCCATTCTGACAGCTCACTCTCCTGTTAAAATGACAGGGGGACATCGCCTTGCTAATCACCCCCATCCTGGTTCTCGAGTGCTACTCCAACAGAAATACCACAGGTGGATGATTTTAACAAATGGATTTATTCTCTTACAGTTTAGGAGGCTAGGAGTCCGAGTTCAGAGTGCCAGCTCTAGGGGCTGGGTGAAGGCCCCTTGACCTTGGGCTTCAGCTCTGCCTCTTGCTCCCGGCCACTGGAGCTGGAGGCATCTCTTAACTCAGGCAGCTGCTGGCTGCTGAGGCCAACAAACCCAAGGCTAACAAGTAAAATGGCCCAGTCCCAAGATTATCAAGCAACACGGCAGGCCATTAGTTCAAGTCCAGAGACAGTCCCAAGGGCCACAGGCAACATGGCAGGCTGCTGAATGAAGACTTGGCTGCATGCAAGGTCCAAGTGGGCCAAAAACCTCACAAGCCTTCCTCCAAGCTTCTCCCTACATACGGGAAGCAGCCCACGTCCCTAAGGCAGCTACCCAGCTGCTCCAGTAGATCCCACCGTGGAGGTGATGACCGGTCTCATCAGGGGAATACTGCATCCAGCTGCCCAGCCACTCAGCCAGGCCCAGCCTCGTTGACACACAATTTAGCTCCCACAGGCACTAAGTGCATTTCTGCACATAATTTAGAAAGAACATTGTTCAGACCGTGACACTAGCCAAACCCAATTCTTTTCATAACTGCAGTCAATAGGTCAGTTTATGTGGCCTTCCTAGCCACCATCTCGTGGGCCCTACCAGAAGATTGCCTGGACAGCCAGTCTTGCAAGGGCTTGGTAAATTTACTATGCAAATAGTGGCTTGAGAGCCAGCCAATAGTACTGAGATCCCCTTGTGGTCTAGCCAGGGATTAGTCAGTTTTGCATTCTGCTAGCCTTATATATACAGTTTGGGTTTTTTGGTTTTAGTCTTATATAAAGGCCACTCCCACAGAGGCTCAGGGAGCTTACTACCATCAAGAAGAGTCTGGAGCAGCATCCTTTGGACCCAGGGTCACTGTGCAGAGAACCTCCTAAACCTAGAAGAGAAGGCTGTCACATTGGATAAGGAGCCTTGCCAGCCCACAGAGAGAGGGTGAGCACCTTCAGGCCAGAGGCTTCCTGCAGAGCTAGGGGCCTTCAGGCATGCTAGCCAAGCTAAAACAGTTACAACCCTTGCCAGTGCGGGGTGGAGGCCTGCATGTGCCCCGTGTAGCACACCTCCCCAGGCAGTGTGGCAGGAACCACCGGCTCTGGGGCACAGCAGGTCCAAGTGGCATGGAGGCCAGAAAGAGAGCCACTCAGGCCGCAGCGGGTGGTGCCAGCAGCAGAGGCTCAGGAGGCGTGTGGAGGGGTCTTCCTCCCAGAGGCAGAACCATGCAGGCCCTGTGGTGGCATGGAGGTGGCCAGAGGCAGCAGGACATGAACACAGAGTCTGACCTGAACTGCCGTGCCCTGCACAGTGACGTGGGAATGGACAAGCGCAACCAGGGGGCGGGTGAGAGGTTCTCCTTTGGGGAATCTGCTGCTATTATTTGCTGTTTGCTCTCTATCAGTCACAATAGCATTCCGTCCGTCAGCACTGTGTTCCGTCTCGTGTGGCTGGCTCAACCACAGATAAACGTAGCACCGGTGCAGTGGTTGACACCTGTGGGTGTACATGTCTCATTCTTTGCAGTCTATGGCTGTCTGGAACTGTGAGGCACAGCATGTGCAGACAGACAGACAGACAGGCACACAATATACAAGACCAAATAACTTGACCTTCCAGGCTGGGTTGTCAATTGATCTTGCAGTAACGTTCACAGTAATATCCTGGTTTTGCCAACAACACACAGAACTTGTAAAGCTTTATTCTGACTTCATCAATCCCATGATAATAATCAGATTCCCCTGACCACAGCACTGGTGGTGCAGTGCCTAAGGCATCTGACTGCTAACCAGAAGGCTGGCGGTTCAAACCCACCAGCCACTCCTCAGAAGGAAGACTGAGCAATCTACTTCCATAGAGATACTGCCTCGGAAACCCAAGGAGGGGTCGCTAAGAGTCGCAATCGACTCAATGGCAGTGAGTTTGGCTTTTTGGTTTTTGACCACAGCCTTGCAGCTGTCAGACAGCAGTGCTTCTTAAAGAGGTGGTGGGACGACTGAGGACCCCCGTGGCATGTTCCCACGTGTCCTGGGACCCTTGGATGCCTGGCTTCAGACGTGAGTCAGCCTCACTCAAGGCCTCAGGAAAGCCAGGCTGCAGAGAACCCCCCTCCCCCAGGCGCCTCCTCTGCTGACATGGAGTCACTGCACAGAAGGGGACCCCCTGGCATGAGAGCCACTCCACTACAGGGAGCACACTGGAGCTGAGCTAAGGTCCACACACTCAGCAGATGTCCCCGCTCACAAGTTCACATGCAAGTTCACATGCATCCATCTGTCCACATATGTCCATGGGATCCCACAGGAGGACCAGGTACAGGCACCCCATGATAGGAGGGTGGAGACAAGGCAGCCTACGGGGAGGGGTCTGGGTTGGCACTGCCGAGAGGCCCGGGATAAGGGGGACCCAGGCCAGCAGACAGGAGGGGCTCCCAGGCCCTGGCGGGCTCATGCCTCCTGACTCTGGGCTCGGCCCTCCAGCGCTCCCTCCTGTCCAGGTCACACAGCCGCCCTTCCAAAGCCAAATCCCTTTTTCCTCCTGCAGCACCTCCAGGGTGAAGGAGCAGCCCAGCCTCCGCCCACAGTTCCATGACCCGGCTGCTGCCTGCCACCAATTCTTCGAGTGCCACCCACTGCAGCAGATGCTCTGACCCCCTCGAACCAAGCAGTCCCAGAGCTCACCACACTGTCACCGACCTGGAGAGCTCGCCATGCTGTCACCAAGCTGGAGAGCTCGCCACACTGTCTCTGAGCTGGGGCGAGGTCCTAGGACAGCCCTGAGGACGTGTCACCACCTCTCTCCTCGGAGATCCAACTCAGATGTTTGCACAAGCCTCCATCCATATTGGTGGTGGAGAAGGGGGTGCCAGCCAGTCAAACCCAACACTTAGCTACCCCACATGACAGAGCTGCCCCATAGGGTTTCCTAGGCTGCCATCTTTACAGAACCAGGTCACCAGGTCTTAGTCTTGCAGAGCTGCTGGGTGGGTTTGAACTGTCAACCTTTTCATTAGCAGCTTCATCTTGCCCTCTGGAGGGTGGCTGACAACCCGTTTTGCTTTGGGGTTGGTGTGCTGCAGTCCCAGGACTAGACCCTGGGATTCCGGGTCACCGAGTACCTGCAGGCTGCGTCTCTGCCTCTGTTGCCTGATAATGCTTAAAAAAAGAAATGCAAAATGAGGCTGAAGCCAGAGGAGGAGCTGAGTCCCAGCCCTCGAGCCATGCCCTTTCCTGGCCACCAGCTTCCTGGGGCCCCTCCTCTGTGCTGGGAAGTCCTAGAGGGTAGGGGCAGGCCTCACTCTTTCTTGGGCCCCAGGCACTGTCCCAGGTGCTTAAGATACCGTGTTGGCAGAGCAGACAGACCCCTCTCCGTAGCCCATGGCACGTACACCCCTCCCGTCGGCAAGCTGTCCTCTCAGCACACAGATGCCAACAAATGCTGCAAGAGAAGAGTCTCACTCAGTGCAAACGGTCATCTAACTGACCAGCTGGGGCCCCGGCGGACGTCTGCACCACACCTACGTTGCCTCGGCTAGGGCTGTACGCTAGTGGAAAAAAACTTCCCTAAGTCATCCTGTGGTCACAACACAAGCTCATGGCACGCACACCACAGGCTGGTGGAGGACCAACACTGGCCTTTGCAGACAACTGTCAGAAAACTGGTGGTCGGGCAGGTGTGCTGTTCAAAACAATAATGAAAGCCACCAAGGCTGGACAACGAGGAACAGCGAGTGAGCGTGCAGTGTCTCTCTTCCCTCAAGCATTACCCACCCACTCATAAAAGTTGACATGACAGAGCCTTGAGCCCCAAAAGGACCCACTGCTTAGCCTGGGGTTGGTTTGATTGTTTAATACAAAAGTGGATGAACGGAACGAATGGTCCAGTCCACCTCCCTTATTTGATGGAGAAGGCCCAGAGTGGGGAGTCAAATCACCTGGAATCACATAGAACATTCTACAAGCGCTTGACGTGTGTGTGTGTGTGTGTGTGTGTGTCAGGAGGAGTTTTCCGGCAAGAGACAGGCAGGGTGTGATGGGTCAAGGCGGGGTCATCTCCCACGGGGGTTAGGAAAACCAAGCAGAGGCTGCAAGCAGGAGATAGGTGCAGCTGCAACTTGGGAACCTGGAAAAGCCCACCCCCCTTCCAGATGCCTGGTGTGCACACCTGCCCCAGGACCCTTCCAGGACAGCCTGCCCAGCTGGTCCTTCCCTGGGAAGCTGGCCACACACCAGCCCTGGGTGTGGCCACCCCAAGCTGCAGGTCAGGGAGTGTGGCGGGTCCTCAGGGACCGCGTGTGGTGGCTCCACCCACACCAAGGCACAGGTGCAGTCTGCCACCTTCCCCCCTCTCAGGGCCAGCCCCTGAACAAAGCGGTTTCAGTGACCACGACTCTCCATTCCCCGCCATCACACTTCGAGTTTAAACAACCACGATTTTCCTTCTGTGCCCTGGCATTTGTCTTCCAGGAAGATGATCACCCATTCGTGGGTATTTATGGTCTATTAATACAGAGAGGCCGGTGTTGTGAAAGAACACATGTTTTTATCCTGATAAATGACAGAGGTTTTCTATGGAAATGCCCCGCCTATAATGGACACTTAGTCACACCCCTTTCTGCGCATCGGCTCCCAATTCCCCGCCCTCATCTCCTCCGCGCTGAACTACAGGTTTCTTCAGAAGGCCGCCTCTTTGGAAGTCTGGGGCGGTCCCAGGTCCCCGCATCCTGGGCCTCATTCAGAGCATGACGTCCCCTGGACGCATTTCTGCAGAAATAAATCTGACGCGCAGGCTGGTGCAGAGGCGGAGGAGTGCTCTCTGCCTCGGGCCCTGCGTCTCCCAAAGTGGGTCCCTCGTGGCTAGATTTATGCCTGCCGTCAGCTCCGTCTGAGTGGCCTGCCCTGCTCGCCGCTGACAGCCACTGGCAGGCGGTTGACCAGTTGGCCCAAAGCTTCACTTTTAAATGGTGCTGCAAGTGTGTGCTGAGTGCTTAGAGAGAGCCGCTTCTCCTAATGGTCTCGCCTCATCCTCATGTAGTGATGGACCCACAGCTGCCCCCGACTCCTTCCCCAAAAGGGCACATGCATTCACCCCAAGCAGGATTCAGAATCCCTGGACCCATGAGTCATTGGGCTGAATTTGGCTCCAGAGAGAAAATGCTTTTGTGCTTCCTTCAGGATTAGTTACACACTATTGGTGTCACACACACTATTGGTGTGGTTCAGAGACACCCTGTCTCCTAGCTCCTGGCTTTCTTTCTAGAGGTGACCCCAAAACCTGGGGCAGGGTGGCCAGGACACCCGCACACACACCCTAAAGGAACGAGGCAGCCCCAGGCCGGGACCCCGAGCTCTCTGTCAGTTTCGGCTGCATGTTGGCTGCACCCCCCGGTGCACCCTGCTCTGTGCTTCGATTCCTCAGCTGCAAAGTGCGAGTGGTCAGGACGCAGCCCTGCTCCCCCCACCAGGAGCTGGGGCGCCAACTGAACCAGCAAAGAGAAACAGTGCTGCTACCATTGTCTGTCTTGGTTCTCCAGTGCTGCTACTACAGAAACGGCACAAGTGGACGGCTTCAACAAACGGGGGGTTATTCTCCTACAGTTTAGGGGGCTGAAGGCCAAATTCAGAGGCCAGGCCTAGAGGCTTGGGGAAGAAGGCCCCTTGACCTCAGGCTACAGCTCTGCCTCCTCTTCCAGGCCCACTGCAGTTGGAGCCTTCTTCGAACTCACGCAGCTGCTGGCTGGTGAGGCTGATGAACCCAAGATGGGCAGGTAAAGGGGCACAGTCCCAAACTCACAGTCCCAAGGCCACACAGCAGGCCGCTGGTTCAAGCCCAGGAGGTGGAGATGAGGACTTGGCCAAATGAGGTTCCAAAGTGTGCCAGAAAGCTAGAGACCTTCCTCAAAGCTTCTTCATATATGTTAAAAGCAAGCCACAGTCCAAAGGCAAGTACTGAGCTGCTCACCGCAAATTCCACTGTGGCAATTACAGTCTCATTATGAGGAGTAACTGAATCCGGATGCCAAGCACGCAAACCACAGCCCAGCCAAGTAGACACACAACCTTAACCACCATGTTATTGTTACTGAAGTAACAGTGACCGCCCTCTGTGCAGCACCCGCCCTGTGCCGCTTTAGAGACCTTGTTCTAATTCAGTGGACACCACCGCTTTACTGTGTCCACCTGACAGAGAGCAAGAGCCTGGATGGCACAACAGCCAAGAGTTGCTGTGGGGTTGGTTCCGACTCCCAGCGATCCCACGTGTGCAGAGTACGACTGCTTCTCGGGGTTTCCAAGGCTGCGACCATTCAGAAGCAGTCCACCAGGCCTGTCTTCTGAGGCACCTCTGAGCGGATTGGCTAGTAGTGGAGTGCTTAATCATTTGTGCCACCCACGCGCTCCAGAGATTACATAGTAAAACCATTGCCAAGGAGTCAATTCCAACTCATAGCTACCCTGTAGACTGGAATTTCCCCATAGGGCTTCCAAGGCTGTGGTCTTCAGGGAAGCGGCCATCTCACCATTCTCGCATGGAGCAGCTGGTGGGTTTAAAGTGCTAGGCTTTCTGTAGCAGCTGAGTGCTTAAGCACTGTGCCACCAGGGCTCAGTTACACAATCCCTCTGATAAACGTGGCATAACCAACTTCCCGCGTTCCACCACACACCAGTTTATCAGCTCTGAGAAGCGTCCTTGGCTCTCTGGGGTGTCTCGTGGGCCCGTCTACTCCCGTGCATGCCCCCTAAGGCTCCAGAGGCACGTGTGCGTTGGGTTTCCTGTCCGTACCTGAAGTGGAAACAGAGTCTGGGAACTTCAGCAGCAGTGATTCGCCCAGCACGGGGCCAGGTGGAGGCCGGGGTAGACGCGGGTGAGCCCATGGGCCTGGGGCCCACACACATTCAGCAGGAAGCAACGAAGGATTCATTCTGAGGAGGACTTCCTTGACAGTCTGCTGCTGTTGTTGTTGTTGTTACGTGCCGCGGAGTAGGACCCGGCTCATAGCGACCCCTCCTTGGGTTTCCGAGGCAGTATCACTACGGAAGTGGATTGCCTCATCTTCCTTCCGAGGAGGGGCCGACAGTCTGGAGCAGTCCGTATTTCTAACAGCTCCCTCGCTTCGGAACACTGCCCTGCTGGCTGACTGCTGGCTAGCTCACCAAGGAGTCCAGAACAGCTGGGAGCAGAGTCCACATCCTGCCTCCTCTTGCAGGAGCCAAACAGAAAAAACAAACCCACTGTCATCAAGTCAGTTCTGACTTACAGCAGCCTCCATAGGGTCTCCAAGGCTGTAAATCTTTCGGAAGCAGACTGCCTCATCTTTCTTCTATGGAGCAACTGCTGGGTTTGAACCACCGACTTTTAGTTAGCAGCTCGAAGCCTTAGTCTGCAGCATTTCCCTAAGGTCCTCACCCTGAGATTAAGCCTCCACTTTGTGGAACTGTGGGGAGGGGTTGGTGAGAGTGACCGCCCAGCCCTCCATGTGACAGCACAAAGGAGGGCTCCATCACTGCAGGAGGACATCATGGTCAGGACAACAGAGGGGCCCCGAAGGGGGGATACCCTCCATGAGAGGATTGACACGAAGGCCACAGCAAGGGACTGAGCCACACCACCAAGCCCAGGGATGGCTCAGGACCAGGCAGCATCTTGTTCTCTTGTGCCTCAGGTCCCCTGGAGTCAGAGCCCGCTTGATGACAACTAGCAACGACGAATGGGAGAAACGACGAGAAAGCAGAGCTTAACAGAAGATTTCAAAGAGCAGCTCGAGTAGACAAAGCCAATTACTATAACGAAATGTGCAAAGACCTGGAGTTAGAAAACCACAAGGGAAGAACACGCTCAGCATTTCTCAAGCAGAAAGAACCGAGGAAAAAAATTCAAGCCTCAAGTTGCAAGATTGAGAGATTCTATGGGCAAAATATTAAATGATGAAGGAAGCATCAAAAGAAGATGGAAGGAGTACACAGAGTCACTGCCAGAGAGGACTGGTCGATGTTCATCCATTTCAGGAGGGGGCATATGATCAAGAACCAATGGTATTGAAGGAAGAAGTTGAAGCTACACTGATGGAATTGGTAAAAAACAAGGCTCCAGGAATTGAATGAATCCTCATTGAGATGTTTCAACAAATGGATGCCAGGCTGGAGGCACTTACTTGTCTATGCCAAGAAATTTGGGAGACACTACAAGGTAAAGGCTTCAACAAAGGACAGTAGAAATGTCAACACAAAATAGCATTATACCAGGCACTTCCTTGAAGAGGAGCCTGAGAAAAGAAGAGCAAGGCCAATACCATCACTGTTATCCTCATCCAAGGACACCACAATTAAACAACCACCTCCCCTATTTACCACAGAGAAAAGACACTATACAGAAATTGTGATGATAGAGGAGAGATGGCTAAGAAATCAGAACAGAGTCTGGGTGTCATTGATATCTTTAAGGAAATACAAGCTAGAGAACTCCGTAAGTGGTGGGAAAAAAATTAGTTTTGATACCCGCTAGTAAGCCAGAAGTGCCAAGAACTCTAACCTTAGCCATAGTACTTCAGAAAATATTCCAATCACCTTTTGAGGGTGAGTGTTATTGCTACAGAGACCACCTGTTCCTTCTCTGATTCCAGGAGAGGGATAAGAGTGCCTACCCATTACTACATGGTCAGCCGCTAACCACAAGATTGGGGATTCAAGTTCACTTAGAGGTACCAGGAGATCGGCATCTGAAAACTCAACCATCAAAAACCCATGCAGCATAGTTCTACCCTGACACAGATAGGGTATCCACGAGTCATAGTCGACAGCAATTGGTAACTAACATCCCTTGTTGAATACTCAATACAAACTCTATGTTGGGGATCAGGATGGGGGTGTCAGAGCCATCCCTGTTGGTGAGTATCAGCTGGCCATGGTCAGGGACTGTATCTGTGGACTCTACTATAGCCTGATAATGCACATCAACATGAGATTTCCAAAAGGCTATTCAACATCTACACTAGATGCTCTCAAACCAGAAACCAAACCCACTGCCATCGAATCAACTCTGACTCATAAAGACCCTACTGGACATAGTAGAACTGTTCCATAGGGTTTCCAAAGCTGTAAATTTTCACAGAAGAAGACTGCCTCAGCTTTCTTCCATGGAGTGGCTAGTGGGTTCAAACCACTGACCTTCTGATTAACAGCCAAATGCCTTAACTACTGTGCCACTAGAGCTCCATAGATTCTCTCAAAGAAGATTGCAGTAAGTATCATGAAAAAGAATATGTATGGATTGTTCAACTAAATCACATTTGAAAAAAAGAAAAGAAAAGTACTTCCAATTCATTTTAATCAAAACTGAATGCACCATGGCACTCTCCCCTTCATCTTTTAACAGTTGTTATCTCTGCAAAGAGTGTCAGCATCTACCTCATTGCACCGTTGTTGCACCAGGCAGACTCTGACCCCCACAAACAGTTCATCATCAACTCACTGCCATTAAGTCGGATCCAACTCATGGTGACCCCTCCTGAGTTTCTGAGGCAGTATCACTGCAGAGGTGGATTGCCCAGCCTTCCTTCTGAGGAATGGCTGGTGAGTTTGAACCTTCAGCCTTCTGATTAGCAGTCAAATGCCTTGGGCACTATGCCACTAGAGCTCCCATTCATTATCAGGACCTATTGATTTTGTCTCTTAAATAACTTTATCATTCACTTATGCCCATCTTTAAAATGTGGACAACTGTAGAAGCTTCCTAGACATTTGTGCTCATTATTTTCTGTTTGTATTCCTCTCCATTTAATCACTCTTGGCCCTTGTCCCTGCTCTGTTTTTCTTGAGCCTTTCAAGGTGAGTCTAGCTAGGGAGGCACTGACAAGAGATGAGTGCTAGCAAGGGAAGAGCGATTTCTGTCCCCTGCTCTGTGTGGGAGCAGAAATGGTTCAATGATAGAATTCTCACCTTGAATGCTGAAGATCTAGGTTCAAATCCTGGCCAATGCATGTCGTGCCCAACAACCATCCATCTGTTAGTGGAGACTTGAGTGTTGTGGTGCTGAACAAACTTCAGCAAAGCCTCGGGACTCATGCAGAGATAAAAAAAAAAAAGGTTTGATGACCTATTTCTAAAAGTCATCCAATGAAAATCCTGTGGACCAACACCCCAATCCATAAATGATAATGGGGATGGACCAAGACTAGACAGGGCATTGTTTCATTCTGTTGTACATGGGGTCTTAAAAAAAAAAAAAAAAGAAATTTGGAAGACAGCTACCTGGCCAACTGACTGGAAGAGATCCATATTTGTACCCATTCCAAAGACAGGTCATCTCACAGAATGTGGAAATTGTCAAACAACATCATTAATATCACATGCAAGTAAAATCTTGCTAAAGATAATTCAAAAATGGTTGCAGCAGTATATTGACAGGGAACTTCCAGAAATGCAAGCTGGATTTAGAAGAGGACATGGAACAAGGGATACTACTGCTGATGTCTGATGGATCTTGGTTGAAAGCAAAGAATACCAGAAAGATGTTTACTTGTGTTTTATTGACTATGCAAAAGAATTTTACTTTGTGGATCATAACAAATTATGGATAACATTGAGAAGAATAGGAATTCCGGAACACTTAATTGTGCTCATGAGGAACCTGTCCATAGACTACGAGGCTGTCATTTGAACAGAACAAGGGGACACTGCGTGGTTTACAATTAGGAAAGTTGCATGTCAGGGTTGTATCATTTCACCATACCTATTCAATCTGTGTGCTGAGCAAACAACCCAAGAAGCTGGACTATATGAAGAAGAATGTGGCATCAGGAGTGGAGGAAGACTCATTAACAACCTGCAATATGCAGATGACGCAATCTTGCTTGCTGAAAGTGAGGATGACTTGAAGCACTTACTGATGAAGATCAAAGACTACAGCCTTCAATATGGATTACACCTCAACATAAAGAAAACAAAAATCCTCACAACTGGACCAATAAGCAGCATCAAAATAAATGGAGAAAAGATTGAAGTTGTCA
>NW_006922174.1:818903-831057 GCF_000298275.1 Orycteropus afer afer
GAGAAGGCCCTCAATGAGATGGATTGACACAGTGGCTGCCATGATGGGCTCAAGTATAGCAGGGGCTGTGAGGATGGCACCCAACAGGGCAGTGTTTCGTTCCATTGTACAGAGGGTCACTGAGTCAGAGCTGACTCTATGGCACCTAACAAAAACAACAGCAACAACAAAACATAAAGGAGGACTGTGCTATTGTCACCTTATTGTGGAGGGAGAGGGCCACCAAGGACCATTAACCTGCTGAGCCTCTGCTGAGCCACTCCTGAGCCTCTGGCAGACAGGAGCAGGTAATCAAGCCCAACCTGGGAACAAGAAGTGCCCCAGGTCTAGGCTGGCGCTCCTCATGTCACTTCTAAGAAAGCCAAGTCTCACAGAACCCAAAGGACTGACCCAGAACACACATTTTTAGCATCCCAGGGACCAAGGGGCCAAAGGTGGTCCCCATCTCTTCTCCTAACCTGGCCTGGCTTCCCAGCCACACCCTGTGATTTGTCATTGTTAGTAGGTGAGACCACCATGGTCAGAGAGGTTAAGTAATGTCCTCAAGGTCACACAATAGGAAGTGGTGGAGCCAAACTCAGCCCCAAGTTTGTACAACACCAAAGCTTCTGGAAGGATCAGAGCTGACTTCTGGGTGACCCTGCCATGTAGGCAGGAAGTGGAGCTAGAGCAGGCAACAGGAGGACAGCTGGCTGGTGACTTGTCAGGGCCACCAGCTGGTAAGTGACAGAGCCAGGACTTGAAGCCAGACAGCCCAGCTCAGCTCTAGGGTCTGTGGAAAGTACTTAACACGGCGACTGCTCAGCCAACTGAAAATGGCCTTTCTGTCACCCTTCCACACCCTGCTCAGATGCTCCATCTTCCAGAAAGCTGTTCCTGGAATTTCCTGCTGGAGTTTGTCTGTCTCAGGCTGCAGTCTCATTGCATGGGCCATGCTTCTGCTAAGCAAAGTGGTCATCTGGTGCTCTAAGTCCCCAAGCCTTATCACAGGGCTCCAGATCTCCCAAACTTGGGAAACTCCATGGGCCCCTAGGAACCTGAACCAGGGGCCAGGAGACCACCGTTGGGGTCTCACCTCAGCCCCCAGTGAGGGGTGGGCCTTGAGGAATTCCCATCCCCTCTCAACCCTCACTCTCCTGATGTGAAAACTCAAGTGTCTGGCCTCAGGGAGTGTGTGAGACCCCTCCCAGGTTGGGCCCCATAGTGATAGAGTGATAGGACCAGGGTGTCCGTCTGAGGAAACTCTGGGCACCCTTGACCTCAGTCCTGCTCCTGGCCAGGCCAAACCCTTGCGTATCAGGGTCTCCCCCTCACTGGCCAACCCCAGCTTTCCTTTCCTTAACCATTCTGCACATGTTTATTTTACATTCTGTATCTGATCCTTCAAATACATGAAATCCTCAGAGACCTACAGCCATTCCTTGTTATATTTGCTGACTCTTGCTCATGGTAGTTTGTTTCCTAGCATGTGGATGAAATCTTTACTAAGAGGCCATGTTCTGTGGCTCTTAATCTGCCTGCGTTCTGAGGCTTAAATTGGGGTTGCCTCCTACTGAAAGGGGTGTGTGTTTCTTCCTCCAGGAGCCCGGAGTTGATTCTGACCTATGACCATAGTAGCCCTTCAGGAGCCTCAGACTTCCTGACAAAGGGTTGGGTTCAGGTTCCCCTCCGTGAGACTCAAGGCTCACTCTGCAACCTCAGGCCTGCTGACGCAGGGGGCTCAGGACGGCATTTCCTGCAAGCTCACTGCTCCCCTTACTCGCAGGAAAGCCACGGCTCTCTCTTCTCCAGTATTTTCCCCTTAGTAATGACACCCACTCGTGATTTTGTAAAACACTGTCAGTTAAACTAGGAATGGAAGAAACATCCTCAATCTAATGAAGAGAATCTTTAAAAGAATCAAATCAAATCAAATCTCTACAGCTAACATCATACTTAATGGTGAAATGTTGGACATTTTCACTACAAGATTAAGAATAAGGTAAAGACGTCCTCTTCCACCACTCAGTCTAAGTGGAGAGGTTCCCTCCGGTACAAGAAGGTGAAGAAAAGAAATCAGAGGCAGGAAGGTGGACACAGACCAACTAAAACTGTCCTTATGGGCAGACATGGCTGTGTGCATGAAAAACCCTCTGAAATCCACAAAAAAAGAAGCTATAAACTTAGTAAGTAAATTTACCAAAATGCAGAATATAAAGTGAATTTGTGGGAAAAAGAACAGATGATCTGCTTCCATACAGATTACAGCGAGACAACCTTGTGGGACAATTCCAGTCTGTCCCATGGGGTCACTGTGAGTCAGACTCAGCAGCACCCAGCAACAGGAGCAATAGAACACAGGCATTCACTTCGTTTCCACATTCTTGTTGCTGTTGTTAGGTGCCATCGAGCTGGTTCCCACTCACAGTGACTCCATGCACAGCAGACGGAACCACTGCCCACTGTTGTACCATGTTCACAGTCATGGCTCCACTCGAGCCCACTGTCCCACCATCCGTATCCCTCCCTCCCACTGAGGGTCTTCCTCTTCTTTTTTGCTGATTCTGTGCTTTACCAAGCATGATGTCCTTCTTCAGAGAGTGGTCCCCCTAATATGTCCAAGGAACGCGAGACAAAGTCTTACCCTCCTCGCTTCCAAGGAGCATTCTGGTTGTAGCTCTTAGCTGCTCACAGCAGATCCCACCATGGAGATGATTACTGTCTCATCATGGGGAATAACTACATCCAGCTGCCCAGCCACTCAACCAGGCCCAACCAAGGGGACACACAACCTTAACTACCACAAGGTGTAATCCATACTGAAGGCTTTGATCTTTGTCAGTAAGTGCTTCAACTCCTCTTAGCTTTCAGCAAGCAAGGCTGTGTCATCTGCATGTTGCAGGTTGTTAAAGAGTCTTCCTCCAATCCTAATGCCACATTCTTCTTCATATAGTCCAGCTTCTCAGATTATTTGCTCAGCGTGTACATTGAATAAGTATGGTGAAAGGATACAACCCTGATGCACTCCCTTCTTGATTTTAAACCATGCAGTGTCCCCTTGTTCTGTTTGAATGACAGCCTCCTGGTCTATGTACAGGTTCCTCATGAGTACAATTAAGTGTTCTGGAATTCCCATTCTTCTCAACATTGTATATAATTTGTTATGATCCACACAGTTGCAGGCCTTTGCATAGTCAATAAAACACAGGTAAATCTCTTTGTATTCTCTTATTTCAGTCAAGAACCCTCTGACATCAGCAGTGATATCCCTAATTCCACATCCTCTTCTGAACCCAGCTTTAATTTCTGGAAGTTCCCTGTCAATATACTGCTGCAACATTTTTTAATTATCTTCAGGAAAATTTTACTTGTGTGTGATATTAATGATACAGTTTGATAATTTCTGCATTCTGTGGGATCACCTTTCTTTGTAATGGGTACAAATATGGATCTCTTCCAGTTAGTTGGCCAGGTGGCTGTCTTTCAAATTTCCTGGTGTAAACAAGTGAACACCTCCAGCACTGCATTTGTTTGTTGAAACATCTCAATGGGTATTCCATCAATTTCTGGAGCCTTGTTTTTCATCAATACCTTCAGTGCAGCTTGGATTTCTTCCTTCAGTACCATCAGTTCTTGATCACATGCTACCTCCTAAAATGGCTGAATGTTGACCACTTCTTTTTGGTGCAGTGACTGTGGACTCCTTCCATCCTTTTGATGCTTCCTGTGTTGTTCAATATTTAGCCCATGGGGTCCTTCAGTATTTCTCAAGCTAAAAGAACTGAAGGAAATATTCAAGCCTCGAGTTGCAATACTGAATAAATGCTATGCCCACCAAAAAATAAAATAAAAAATCCTAATAACTAGAACTGGACACAATCAAATATCATCAACAGAAGAATGGATAAACAAAATGTAATACATTCCTACAATGGAAAATTACTCAACTGTAAAGAAGGAATAACTACTATGCACACAGCAACATGGGTGAATCTCACTGAAGAAGCAAACACATAGGGCACGTACTGTATTAGTCTGTCTCTGTGAAGTCCTAGAGCCGCCAAAGCTAACTGGTAGTGATAGTGGCTGATCAGTGGCTGCTTTGGAGGGTGGAGGGCAGAGAAGCCTGGGTAGAGGCACAAAAGAAATGTCTGGAGGGATGGAACTGTTCTGTTTCCAACCTGAGTGTTGGATGCGCGGTTGGTTCATTTGTCAAAACTCACCAGCTTCACACCCAAGGTCTATGCACTGCACTGTTTGCTCCTTGACATCCATTGGGACCCAATGGTTTCTCCTGAAGCCCTTCAGCCCAGGTGGTGTGACACTCGTCAGTGCAGGTGGTGTGACACACGGTGGCACAGGTGGTGTGACACACAGTGGAGAGGAAGTCTCACTGTGGTTTCTGCAGGTGTTTCTCGAGAGCCATCTGGTCCCCGGGAATTATGGGCAGCTATCATGAGGCAGGGCTCTCACGGTCACCCAAAGGCAGGGGGCAAATGGCAGGGGAGTGGGTCCAAACCAAACCACACTCGTGTCTTGTCTGGTGTGCACAGTTCTGAGCTTCACAGCTCTGAGTGGTGACTGACCCTCTCTGAACCTCAGTTTCTTCAGCTATAAAATGATGACTCCTTGACTGCTGTGCTCACACTCTGGGCTTTCGGGCTGACAGAGGCACTCATCAGAAGCCAAGCTGTGCCTCCAGCACCAGACAGGCTGTCCACAGTGGTGGGCTTCTTTCTATAAGGACACCTGGAGTGCTGGGAGTTGGCAATGAGCAGTGGCTGCAGATCTGTCTCCCTGAGGGTCAGGCACAAAGGTGGATCCTGCTCAGGGGACTGCATTAAGATAGCCTCCTTCCTCCGCTCTGCAAAGGACAAAGCAGGTATCATGGGGCTTGTCTGACTCTGATTTAGATTCTTTTGCACAGAAGTCAGCCTCCCCTCCTTCCAGGGTCATCCCCCAGAAGGATCAAATGAGATTTCCTTAAGAAGAGCTGAGCCAGGCCCTGCATTTCTGTGTGGGGTGGACAGAGAGGCACCTCCCAGGCTGCACACAGCCTCTGGGCAATGATGCCAGGCAGTGGGAGGTCTCACACTGGCCCAGCTTGGTCCCACCTGCAGGGACTCTGGGACAGGTTCTGTGCCCGCTCCAGCTTCAGTTCTCACGTTAGACCTGGCACCTACCCAGTGGGCCCTGCTTGTTTGGCCATGGAAGTGACAGAGCTGTACCGGCTTATGGTATCACCAACTCTCAAGGTCCTCATGGGCTTCATGCGAGCCCTGCGTGTTCTGTATATGCTGGTGTCTGGTGTTCTCTAGCCATTGACATGTCAGGAAAATGATGTGAGAGGACACCCTGCCTTCATACATCTGATAGGTGGACCACCCTTAGCGGATCCAACACCAGCCACAGTCGGCTCCCACCCTGCTCATCCATCCCTTCCCCTGTCCCTGTTTCTGACCCTATCCCACCTCCCTACCCTGCCCCCCCATCTGAGTGAGTTCTGTAGACACAATGTCTCGCAGAGCTGAGCTTGTCCATGGAGGAGTGTCTGGGGTGCCTCCAGCAGCCCCGCTCCCCAGGCAGGCATGTCCTCCAGCCTGTCTGGTTCCCTGGCTCCTGTACAACTTAAGCCCCTTGTGTTTGCCCATTCAATGACTGAGCTCTTCACTCCCTGAGACTCACAGACACTCATGACCTGGGACCTTCAGAGGACAGTTAACACTCCTGCTCATTCATGCCAATAGCCTCATCATGTGGCTCCATCTCACCAGCCTCCTCATCAGTCCGACCTTTTGTTATCTATTTGATACCCAGCTGTCTTAGCAGTGTACAGAGGCCATAAAATACCAAACTGGGTAGCTTTAGAGAACAGAAGTGCAATGTCTCAGTGATTTGGAGACTGGATGTCTGTATTAGGACATCTGCTCTAGGAGAGGGTCCCTACTTGTCAGTAGTCCCATCTGTTCCTTGGCCTTCCTGGGCTTATAGATGCATTTCCCTGCCTCACATGGCCTCCCCTATGTGCATCTGTGTCTATCCTCCTTCTCAGACACCACTTAGAATTAAGTTTAGGACCCATCCCACTCTGGTATGACCTTGTGAACATAGTTCGAGACAGGGGTACATCTCAGTACAGGGGTAAGGACCTCACCTAACATTTCTGGGGACACACTATTCCATCTGTAACACCAGCTCATTCTGCAAAGTACGGCAGATCTTGTGAGGATACACTGATGGGAAAACGTTACATGAGGTGCCAGCACCACACATCCACAGTACTTCCTTAGCCTGCTGTGTGTGGTTCTGTGCTAGGCCCTGGGGCACAGCAGGAGGAGACAGCAGCCCCTGTGCTCAGGAACTCATGGCCTTCAGGCAAATGAGAAGCTAACCTATCAGTCATTGGCTATACCTGCTTGGAGCTACGCAAGAGGGGGAGGGATGCAAGGCAATTTGAGAGCATGTGTGGCCTGAACTTAACCAACAGGGCCACTGTGACTCTGGGCTCACATGCAGTTTTTAAACTTCAACTGATTCTTTGGCCCTGACCTTCCTTGTAGCCAAAACAAAAAGGGGAAGAAGAGCCATACAGAGATGACAGCCACCCCCTCTGTCAGTGCTTCACTTGGAATTTGGATTCCAAAGGACACTTCTACCCGAGACCCTGAGACTTGCAGTGGACAATGTCCTTTAAGTCATTTCTAAGTGCCAGTGCTCCATCTCTGTCTTGGCCTGAGTCAAAGCCCCACTTTGGTGGCATTCAGCAACACTATTTCAGTGAGACTCATTACATGCTCCTGTGGCCTGTGGAGGGGGCCACCTGGGTCAGATTTTCCCTGGGTGGGCTCTGTCAGCCTCACAGAGCCCGAAGGAGCCTCAGCAGCCACCCTGCTGTCCATCCCATGTGGCCAGCGATGCTTCCTGATTCAAGGGTGTCCCCAGACCTGGGACTGTGGTTCCTCTTTTTTCTTTAGAGCAACTGGATTTAACTTTAATTGCTGTTGAAAGAGAAGGAGTGAGGTGGGGGGGCAGCTGGGGAGGAGGGATTGAAACAAAAGGGAGAAAAACAAAGGCCTGATCAATTGTTTCAATTTAAAGAGGCTGCACTAAAATGGTTAGAAGACAGAGTTCCATGCCTCTCCAAATGTGGCCATAAATAAGGGAAATCACCCAGAACAAATAGCACCAGCTGTTTAGATGAGCAGAGGAGCCAGGAGAGGGGTGGGTGAAGGGCTGCAACAGGAAACAGCCATCAGGGCCTTCAGGTCAAGGGGAGGGGAACTGAGACCCTCATATGGGTGCCCTGAGGGGGGAGGCAGGAGGTGGCCCTCCTAGACCCTCAGCTTTGAGATCCTCAGTGGGGCAGGGTTCCCCAGGGAAGCAGAAAGTTTCAGGAGACATTCTCCAGCCCCCTTGTGCCAATGATCCTTAAGTCATTCAATAAACACCCAGTGAATGGCCACACCCAGTGGTGTGCTGGGATGGCTCCCAGCTGCCAGGATGTAGGTGGCTGTGCAGGAGACATTCACACAGTGGCCAGGGCTCGAGTGATCCCGCCCTGGGAACTCAGAGCTGAAGAGCTGCTCTCCTGCTGTGGAAGAGAGAGAAATTCTGAAAACAGGACTTTTGAGTCCTGTACTGTGGGGTAAGTGTGGGGTGAAAAGGCAGGGAAGGACAGTCCCGGCCAAGAAACAGGGTGTGCAAATGCATCCATTTGTAAGGCAGTGAGACTATTCTGTCTGGTACTGTCCAAATTTCCCTCTTCTTATAGGGCTACCAGTCACTGGATCAAGGCCTCTCATCCAGTGTGACATCATCTGCAGATGTCATCAATTTAAGAAAAGGGAATTTAAGATGGAGACCCACAGGGAGGACCTCTGTGACAATGGAGGCACAGAGTGGGGTGATGCAGCCTCAAACCAAGGAATGCCAGGGATGGACAGTGATCCTCTGTCTGGAAGCTAGGAGAGGCAGGGGACATATTCTTCCTCAAAGCCTCTGGAAGGAACTAACCTTGCCGACACCTTGATTTCCAGCTTCCAGAATGTGAGAGAGCAAAGTGCTGTTGTTAAGTCCCTCAGCTTGCAGTAATTAGTTAGGCCAGCACTAGAGAAACTGGTAAAATCACCATTACATTCATCATCACCACTGTCATCACCATCTCTAACATTATCACCACTGTCATCATAATTATCATGACTAACATTATCATCACCATCACCATCCTCATCATCATCATCACCATCACCACCATCACCATCACCACTATCACCATCACCATCACCATCATCACCATCACCATCACCATCACCACCATCACCATCACCATCACTATCACCATCATCACCAACATCACCATCACCACCACCATCATCATCACCATCCCCATCATCACCACCATCACCACCATCATCACCACCACCATCACCACCATCACCACCACCATCATCATCACCACCATCACCATCACCATCACCACCATCACCATCACCACCATCACCATCACCATCACATCATCATCACCATCAACACCAGCATCACCACCACCATGAATATCATCATTGTTGTTTCACCTATCAAGTGAGTAGGTTGCAACAGGTGCTCTGAAAGGAACCTTCCTCTCTGCTGGGATTGAGACACTTTTCTGCTCCTGATCTCTGTTACACATTTCTGCTGCCAAGTGACAGCTGCATTGCAGACTTATGTCCTGTTGATGTAATTGACCTGAACAGCCTTAATGAACTCAATGTCTTCCCATCCCTCCCTTAGGATGAAAAGGGCCACTCCATCTCTGCTCATCCCTGACACAATGGCCTTCTCTGGGTGAAGTGTCACTCAGAGGAGAATGATGACACACATCTCATTGGCAATATTCATTTAGGGCAGCCCAGTTCCTCCATTACATTTGACCTACAGATTTTGGAATTGCCAGCCCCCATACTTCCATGAGCTAAGCCCCTGATGCAAATCCGTCTCTATCATCTATCATCCTATCTGTCAACTATCACTGGTTCTGCTTCTCTAGAGAACGCTAAGACAAGTGTGGACCTCAAAGTTGCCACATTGAGGGTTGGAATCGCGTCCTGCCATTTAATTCTGCTGCCTTGAGTTGAATTCCATCTCTTTCCCTGTCCCCTCACCTACAAAATGAGGCACATCATCCCCACCTCCCAGGGTTGCTGTTGGAATTAGATGGCATGATGTATGTGAAGAAGTCAGCCCACTACTCAGCAGTGGCACTGCCCAGCACATGGCCACTCCCCTCCTGCCACAGAATGTTTACTTCTCAGAGCGTGGTCTCCCTTTCAGGACCCGAGTGCCCTGCATATAAATGCAGCTGATGTGGGATTTCTCCAGCTTTAGCAGTGAGAAAAACAGCCTTCAACTACTCAGTGTGCATTTGCATTCAAAATGCATGATTGCTACAGTCAAGAGCAGCAACCTAGCATTCAGGTTTGCTAGTGACGTCAGCCACTCCCAGGACACAAGGCAGTGTGGCTGTCTGAGGACTCCCGGGGGATGCTCTGGGCCAGAAGAAATTGACCTCTGAGGCTCCATGGGCAGGTAGACAATTCAGAGTCTGGGACAGATGGTGGAGCCCAGAGCACTGGGGGCTCAGAGCCTCTGCACCCCCAACCATCTGCCTCCCTGAGAAAGGGACACAAAGCATTTGGTCACACCTCATGCTCCCCCTGCCCCTGCTGTTTCCACCAGCCCTGGGATCCTTGCAAAGAGAAGGTAGATTCAGTACTTTTATGACAAGGGAAGGATCAAAAGATGACCATTCCTTCTTGCCTTTGACCTGAAGAGACAAGAAGGTGACAAACACGTCTACCAACATAAAAACCAACCCTCAGAGGACCAAGAACTGGATTATCACTTTCAATATGACTGGTGAAAAATGAAAGCTCAAAATGACCAGATCAGTGCATACTCACAAATAAATAAATAAATAAATACATACATACATCCAAGATTTGGTTGTTGTTGTTTTAAGTGCTGTAGAGTCAAGCCTGTGCACAACAGAACCAAGCACTGCCCGGTCCTGCACCAGCCTCACATGGTGGCTATGCTTGAGCCCATCACTGCAGCCACTGTGTTGATCCATCCCATTGAGGGTCTTCCTCTTTGGGGCTGACCCTCTACTTTACCAAGCATGATGTCCATCTCCAGGAACTGGTCCGTCCTGAGAACATGACCAAACCACGAGGGACAAAATCTGGACATTCTCATTTCTAAGGAGCATTCTGGCTGTACTTCTTCCAAAATATATTTGTTCCTTCTTCTGGCAGTCCATGGTATATTCAATATCCTGCACCAGCACCATAATTCTAATGCATCGATTCTTCTTCGGTCTTCCTTTTTCATTGCCCAGCTCTCATACACATATGAGGTGATTGAAAATACCACGGCTTGGATCTTAGCCTTCAAAGTGACATCTTTGCTCTTTAGCACTTTAGAAAGATCTTTTGCAACAGACTTGCCCAATGTAATAAGTCATTTGATTTCTTGTCAGCTGCTTTCATGGGTATTGATTGTGAGTCTGAAAAATAAAATAAAATCCCTGACAACTTCAACCCTTTCTCCACCATGAAGCTGTTTATTGGTCCAGTTGTGAGGATCTTTGTTTTCTTTATATTGAAATGTAATCCATACTGCAAATTGTAGTCTATAATCTGCATCAGTAAGTGCTTCAAGTCATCCTCACTTTCAGCAAACAAAGTTGTGTCATCTGCGTATTGCAGGTTGTTAATGAGTCTCCCTCCAATCCTGATACCACGTTCTTCATATAGTCCAGCTTCTTGGATTATTTGTTCAGCATACAGATTGAATAAGTATGGTGAAAGGATACAACCCTGATGTACACACTTCTTGATTTTAAACCATGCAGTATCCTCTTGCTCTGTTCAAAACTGCCTCTTGGTCTACGTACAGTTTCATCATGAGCATAATTAAGTGTTCTGGAATTCCCATTCTTTACAATGTTATTCATAATTTGCTATGATCCACATAGCCAAATGCCTTTGCATAGTCAATGAAGCACAGATAAACATCATTCTGGTATTCTTGGCTTTTAGCCAAGACTCATCTGACATCAGCAATGATATCCCTTATTCTACATCCTCTTCTGAATCCAGCTTGTATTCCTGGCAGTTCCCTGTCAATATACTGCTGCAATATTTTTCAATTATGTTCAGGAAAATTTTACTTGCATGTGACACTAATGACATGGTACAATAATTTGCTCATTCTGTTGGATCACTTCCCTTTGGAATGAACACAGATATGAATCTCTTCCAGCTGGCTGGCCAGGGAGCTGTCTTCCAAATTTCTTCGCATAAATGAGTAAGTGGCTCCGGTGCTGCATTCATTTGTTGAAGCATCTCAGTGGGTATTCTGCAATTCCTGGAATTTTGTTTTTTACCAATTCCTTCGGTGGAGCTTGGAGTTCTTCCTTCAGTACCATTGGTTCTTTGACCATATGCTACCTCCTGAAATGGCTGAATGTCAACTAATTCTTTTTGGTACAATGACTCTGTGTATTCCTTCCATCTTCTTTTGATGCTTCCTGTATCATTCACTATTTTGCCCATAGAATCCTTTAAAATTACAACTTTAGTCTTGATTTTTTTTCTTCACTTCTTTCAGCTTAAAAAGTGCCAAGTGTGCTCTTCACTTTTGGTTTTCTAATTCCAGGTCTTTCCTAACTCATGGTGACCCTATTGGAAAGAGAACTGTCCCATGGGGTTTCCAAGGCTGTAACTCTTTTCAAAGCAGATAGACACATCTTTCTTCCACAAAGTGGCTGGTGGGTTCAAACTGCCGACCTTTTAGGTTAGCAGCCAAGTCCTTAACCACTGCACCACCAGAGCACCTCATGAACTGAGAAAAATGAATGAAGAAGAATGGTAATTACACCAAAGAATTAGAGTGAAAATAATAGGCAGGTAAGGAGGCAACCCAAAGTGTGCATCTGCCTCTACCTAAAGACACCCACTGCCATCTAGTCAATTCCAACTCATAGCAACCCCCACTGGATTTCCAAGGCCATAAATCTTTACAGAAGTAGATTGCTTCATCTTCCTCCCATGGAGCAGCTGGTGGGTTTGAACCACTGACCTTTTGGTTAGCAACCAAATGCCTTACTCAATATACCACCAGACCTCCTTACCCA
>NW_006922174.1:831592-835547 GCF_000298275.1 Orycteropus afer afer
AGATGGATTGACACAGTGGCTATAATGATGGGCTCAGACATAGCAACAACAGCAAGGATGGACAGGACCAGGCAGGCTTTCGTCCTGTTGTGTATGGGGTTGTTACCAGTGGCAACCAACTAAATGGCATCTAACAACAACATCTGTAAGAAGAAACTCATCAGACTGGCTCAGACTTCCCTACTGCAATAATCAGGGCAAGAAGACTGGAAGGATAAGAGAAAACACGACCTGGGAAATACATAGTTAGCCAAATATTATTCCAGTATACATGGAAAAAGAAACGTTTTTGAACATGAAAAATTGATGGCTAATGCTTCCCTCAAGTTCTTGAGGATTCTATTAAAGTGTGAATATAAGCCAAGCAAGACATGAGTCAGGTTACAGCTGCAAATGGGCAGATCTTGAGAATGGAATCATTTAACCATATGGATAAGTTCAAAACAAGTCCAGGGGTTAGGTTACAAGACAAAATGGGGATCTTGAGCCCCTGACAGTGTGGGCCAATAGTTAAGAGGAAAAGGGTGGAGGAGTTGGGAGGTTGTGAAAACATGCTGATGTCTTTTTGAGTCACCTGTTCTCTATACCCAAGATTCAAAAGATAATTTAAAGCAGGTAAGCGAAAGAGCAGAGGTACAAGTAAAGAACACACCATGAAAGACGCCATCTGTCAGTTTGTGTCACGGTGGGGGCTTGCATGTTCCTATGTTGCTGAAGCGGCATCACTGGCATTTCAAATACCAGCAGGTCGCTCATGGTGGGTGGGTTTCAGTGCAGCTTCCAGACTAACACAGACTAGGAAGAAAGGCCTGGTGATGTATTTGAGAAGCTTAGCTCTCAACCCCACGGATCACAACAAATTATTGCCCAACGCGGTGGTGGAAGATGAGCCTTCTCAGTAGCTGCCAAGAGTGGACTCCAGCTGACCCACGACTGGGAAGGTGGCACGGACCAGGTTGCACTTTATTCCTCTATCCATGGGGTTACCATGAGCCAGGGCGATGCCATGGTAACTGAAAACAAGAAAGATAAAGGGAGGAGATAAGGGAGAAGGGAGGTGAGGAAGTGGATTCTTCTGACTCTCACCATCGACGATGCTGTCTGTCACAGACTCACCTACTCACGCCAGCCTCCAAATGGAACCAGTTAGACCCTGTACTGCACAGGGTGTTCATCGTCTGATTCATGGAAGGAGATGGCCAGCTCTTTCTTCCTAGTCCCTCTTAGTTGGAAAGCTCCACAGGGACCTCGCCAGCATCAGAACAACACACACGCCTCCATTGACAGGTGATGGCCACTCATGGCGTCACTTGCCAGAAATCAAACCCTGGAAGGCAGAAATTCTACCATGGGACCACGGCTGCACTCTGATCCCTGATAGTGAAAGAGTGCTGTGAGTCACCTGTTCTCAGAGTGTACAGTCAGGTACCTGGGGTCCTGAGACCCTGCTAGGACTGTGTTTAGACAACGCTGTTGTTGTTGTTGTTGTTGTTGTTATGTGCCATTGAGTCTGCCCCGACTCATAGCGACCCCTCCTTGGGTTTCTCAGGCAGTATCACTACGGAAGTAGGATTGCCCAACCTTCCTTCCGGGGAGTGGCTGGTGGGTTTGAACCGCCAGCCGTCTGGTTAGCAGGCAAGTGTCTTAGCCAACGCTAGGAAGGTATTTTTGCCCGGACTAGGAGGCTGCTTTTCTCTTGGGCGTGGCTCTATATTAAGGCCAGGGCCCGAGGTAGGCAGACACAACACCTGGAGGTTGCTTGTCACTTGGGGGCAGCTCTAGTTTAAGGCTGTTGCCTGAGATAAGCAGGTACAGAGGGGTTAGGAACTAAGGGAGGTGAACTTGTCTGTCCATTTGTTGTCCTGTGGTGGCTTATGTGTTGCTATGAGGCTGGAGGCTATGTCACCATGTTGCAAAATACCACCAGGATTACCCATGGGGGCAGGTTTCAGCAGAGCTTCTGGGCTAAGACAGACTCAGAAAAAGGAAGAGACCATCCACTTCTCAAACAATTGGCCAGTGAAAACCTTATGAATAGCAGTGAAATACGGTCTGATATATTTCTGGAAAACTTTATGAATAGCCCTGTAACATCGTCCAATATAGTGCCAGAAAATGAGCCCCTCAGGTCAGAAGGCACTCAAAATATGACTGGGAAAGAGCTGACTCCTCAGAGTAGAGACAACCTTAACAATATGGATAGAGGAAAGTTTTCAGGACCTTCACTGGCTGATGTGGCATGACTCAAAATGAATAGAAACAGATGCAAACATCCATTAATAAGTGGAACATGAAATGTACCAAGTATGAATCCAGGAAAATTGGAAGTTGTCAAAAATGAAATGGAACACATAAAGATCTGGTAGCATAATGCCTAAGGTACTTAACTGCTAACCAGAAGGCTGATGGTTCAAACCCACCAGCCACTTCTCGGAAGGAAGGTTGGGCAATCTACTTCTGTAGTGATACCGCCTCGGAAACCCAAGGAGGGGTTGCTATAAGTTGGGACCGACTCGACAGCACATAACAACAACAACACAGGCATTAGTGAGCTGAAATGGACTGATTTTAGCCATTTTGAATCAGACAACCTTATGATCTACTATGCTGGGAATGACAATTTGAAGAGGAATGGCATGGCATTCATCATCAAAAAGAGTGTTTCAAAATCTATCCTGAAGTACAATGCTGTCAGTGATAGGATAATATTCATATGCCTTCAAAGAAGACCAGTTAATACTACTATTACTCAAATTTACACACCAACAACCAAAGCCAAAGATGAGGAAATTGAAGATTTCTACCAACTTCTGCAGTCTGAAATTGACCAAACATGCAATCAAGATGTGTTCATTATCACTGGTGACTGGAATGCAAAAGTTGGAAGAGTTCCTGGCAGTTGGAAAATATGGCCTTGGAGACAAAAAGAACACTGCAGATCACTTGATGGAATTTTGCAAGAGCAATGACTTATTCACTGCAAATACCTTTTATCAACAACACTAATGGTGGCTTTACACATGGACTTTGCCAGATGGAGTACACAGGAATCAGATTGACTACATCTGTGGCAAGAGGCGATGGAAAAGCTCAATATCTTCAGCCAAAACCAGACCAGGAACTGATTGTGGAACAGACCATTAACTGCTCATATGCAAGTTCAAGTTGAAGCTGAAGACAATTAAAACAAGTTCACGAAAGCCCAAATATGACCTTGATTATATCCCTCCAGAAATTAGAGACCATCTAAAGAATAGATTTAATGCATTGAACACCAATGACCAAAACCCAGAAGAGTAGTGGGATGACATTGAGAACATCATCCAGGAAGAAAAGAAAAGGTCATTTAAAAGACAGGAAAAGAAGAAAAGACCAAAATGGATGTCAGAAGAGACTCTGAAACTTTCACTTGAGCAGGCAGTAGCTAAAGCAAATGGGAAAAACAACAAGATAAAGAGCTGAACAGAAGATTTCAAAGACAGCTCAAGCAGACAAAGCCAATTACCATAATGAAATGTGCAAAGACCTGGAATTAGAAAACCCAAAGGGAAGAACATGCTTGGTATTTCTCAAGCTGAAAGAACTGAGGAAAAACTTCAGCCTCAAGTTGCAATATTGAAAGATTCTATGGACAAAATAATGAATGATCCAGGAAACATCAAAAGAAGATGGAAGAAATACAGAGTCACTGTACCAGAAAGAATTGGTCAATGTTCACCCATTTCAGGAGGTGGCTTATGATCAAGAACCACTGGTATTGAAGGAGGAAGTTGAAGCTGCACTGAAAAAATGGTGAAGAACAAGGCTCCAGAAATTGACGGAATACCCATTGAGATGTTTCATTATATGGATGCCCTGCTGGAGGCACTCACTCAGTTATGCCAAGAGATTTGGAAGACAGCTACCTGGCCAACTGACTGGAAGAGATCCATATTTGTACCCATTCCAAAGAAAG
>NW_006922174.1:841102-858532 GCF_000298275.1 Orycteropus afer afer
TGTTGAATGGAAAACTAATTTACTCTGTAAATTTTCACCCAAACTGCAATAAAAATTTCAGAAACGAACAAAAAGAGTTGTGCTTTAGCCTCACACATGGGGAAGCTGCCGAGGAGGCTGGACGAGCCGTTTGCTTGCATCCACCTGCCATCAGTGCCAACTCTTCCTCGAAGGTCTCTCATGAGCCAGTTGACATCAGGCAGCATAGCAGTGAGACACTCAGACTGCACAGTAACATCTCCAAATGTCATGATTTCCTCCGGTAACTGCTGACATTCACATGGATGGTACAGAAGCAGTGCCAGGTGACAAGGGTACACCCCCAGCATGGTGGCACCAACACATGCCGGCAGTTACTGTATTCTTTACAAGCCCCTGGGCTAAGCACTTGGCTGCTAACTGAAAGGTTTGCAGTTCAAGTCCACCCAGAGGCACCTTGGAAGAAAGGCCTGGTGATCTATTTCTGAAAGACCAGAGCCACTGGGAATCTGTGGAGCCCAGTTATGCTCTCACACACACGGGGTCACCGGGAGTGAGAATCATCTGCATGGCAGCTGACTGACTGTGCTCCTTGGAGGGGCAGTGGTGGTTCTGTGACAGAATCCTCGTCTTCATGAAGGAGACCCTAGGTGGGTTTCCAGTCACGCATCTCATGCCCAGCCACCATCCGTCCATCAGTGCAGGCCTGGGAGTTGGTTATGATGCTGTCCTGATTCTCTAGAGCTGCTGTAACAGAAATATACAGTGGAGGGCTCTACCAAGCAGAAAGTTATTCTCTCTAAGTTTAGGAGGCTGCAAGGCCAAGTTCAGGGTGCTGGCTCTTGGGGAAGTCTTTCTCTCTGTGTTGGCTCTGGAGGAAGGTCTTCGTCTCTTGAGCTTCTGCTCCTGGGACATCTTCATGTGGCTTGACATCTCTCTTCCCCCATCTCTGCTTCCCATTTTCACTTTTAATCTCTTTTATATCTCAAAGGAGACTGACTCAAGACACGCCCTCCACTACTCCTGCCTCATTAACATAGCAAAGACAACACACTCCCAACTGGGATTGTAACCACAGGCCTCCAAACCAAAACCAAACTCACCACCATGGAGTCTATTCAGACTCACGGCGACCCCACCTTGGGTTTCCAAGGTGGCGAATCTTTGCAGAAGTAGATTGCCCCATCTTCCTACCTTGGAGCGGTTAGTGGTTTGAACCACCAACCATCTGGTTAGCAGTCAAATGCCTTAGGCACTACACGAAGAAGTTAGGATTTACAACACAAATTTTGGGAGACACAATTTAATCCATCACCAAGGTGGACAGGTTTCAGCGGAGCTTCCAGGCTAAGACAGACTAGGGAAAAAGGTCTGGCCATCTGCTTTCAAAAATCAGGCAACACACACCCTGATAACAGCAACACGATCTGTAGCCAATCAAAATCAAACAACACGCACCCTGATCACAGCGACGCACTCTGTACCCAATCGTGCAGTTGGCCCAGAGCCCGGCAGTACCTCCTTCCCTGGCGCACAGAGTGGCCAGGAGCTGGGGACTGAAGGGAACAACAGTAACACCACATTCTTCAGCCCCAGGCACTTGCGGGGAGGCAGGCTGAATTTCACATAAATATGCCACTGATAAAATAGTAGTGGCATAGTGCCTAAGGCACTTGACTGCTAACCAGAAGGCTAGCAGTTCAAACCCACCAGTCAGTCCTCGGAAGGAAGGTTGGGCAATCCACTTCCATAGTGATACCGCCTCAGAAACCCAAGGAGGGGTGGCTAGGAGTTGGATCTGACTAGATGGCAGTGAGTTTGGTTTGACAAAGTAGTAAAATTAATTAAATTTATTAAACCCTGTGCTTGAATGCATCTTTTTAAACTTCTGTGAAACCAGATGGCAGGTGCCCAGGATGCACTTGTACGGCACACGGACCTAGGACGGGTGGGGGAGGGGAGGGGCCCTTATGCTGCTGCATGGGGCCTGAGCTGGCTGAGCTCCATGGCCAGGGGACACCAACGTTGCCTGAAAGAGCAACCGACAAATCCAGTGAGGCGGACTTGGGTGTCTGCCAGATACTTTCTTTGTTCAAAAATGAACAAAGGAGGCCAGTTGTTTCAAGGAAAGTGTGGGGTAGGTGTTTTTCTTCCAATAGACAATGTCAGCTTCATGCAAAAATTAGGATTTTAGGAAACAAGGGACAAAGCCTCTGTGAGCATGAGTGTTTCAGCTCTTAACGACACCCCTGGCCCATCAGTGGTGACGTTGTAAAATGTAATGTGCCAACATCTGAAAGAGCCACCTAACTTAGGGTCTTTTTCCAGAGGATCAGTGCATGATGCCCCAACATAGAGGGCTAACAGAGCCAATCCAAACTCAAAGCACACAAA
This sequence comes from Orycteropus afer afer, assembly GCF_000298275.1. Lineage (NCBI taxonomy): Eukaryota > Metazoa > Chordata > Mammalia > Tubulidentata > Orycteropodidae > Orycteropus > Orycteropus afer. The sequence continues at coordinate 843,476 of NW_006922174.1, forward strand.
GAGATACTAATGGAACAGAGCACAGAGAGCCCCTGAAGGTGACACTGTCCGATTCCACAGTGCAGCCGGTCTTCCAAAATCCACCACTGCTCAAATCTGGGCATTCCAGCAAAAATTCACAATTACCTAAAGGGAAAAGACTCGCCATTTTCCTATGACAGCTCTGTGTTAAGCCAAGTTTTCTTAAAATTTCAAACATCACAACAGACTGAATGCAGAAGCAGGATAAGGATTCAGTTGCCTACTTAAGTCAGATATGAAAGATTTGCAAAGATGTAAAATAACACCACTGTTAGGATTAAGTCTTGTTCCCCAGAAATGTGTAAATTGACCTCCTAAACCCTGTACCTGTGGTTATAATCCCATGTGAGAAGGGTTTTCTTTGTGAAGTTAATGAGAGTAGTAACATGGGGTGTGTCTTAAATCAACCTCTTCTGAGATATAAAAGAGTTTAAATAATCAAGAGAAGCAGAGTTGGGAGACGAGAGATGCCCTGCTGCATGGAGAGCACCAAGGAGCCCAGGAATGGAACCTGAGGACACAAGGACCTTCCCCGAGAGCCTCTAGAGACGCTCGCCTCCTAATCTGTAAGAAAACAGCTCTGTGCTTGCTGAAGCCCTCCACTGTGTGCGTCACAGCAGCACTAGGGAACTAAGACAACCACCTTCTTCCTAAATTTCTCTCTGCTTTTGAGATAGTTTGGTATTTCCCATAAAGACAAGTTAATTATATCACAGTAAACACCCATCGCATGTTGTCTTAGTTCTCTCGTGCTGTGGTAACAGAGAGGCCACAGGAGGGTGGTTTGAACAGACAGAAAGGTACTCCCTAACAGTTTAAAAAGTCGAGGCTAGAAGTCCGGATTCAGAGTGCTGACTCTAGGCAAAGCCTTTCTCTCTGTGTGTCTCTGGGTCCAAGGGGGATCCCAGTGCAGGGACCCTGGGTCTGAAGGATGGCCTCTGCTCCTGGGTATTCTTTCTTGGTGGGAGCAGGTCCCCTCTCTCTGCTTCCTTCTCTCTCCCTCCATCTCTTGCAAGATAAGAGGTACTGCAGGCCACACCCCAGGGAAACCCCCCCTATGTGGAGGGGTATGTGTGGCTGTGATGGGATTAGGGTGGCGTGGCCCACTCTAATCCTTTTACACCTCATCAGAATATCACATCGGATCCCACTGTGGGGGGGTCATCACATACCTGCCACATTACATCACTACAGAACTGCCAACCACTGAGAATCATGGTCCAGCCAGGTTGACACATGTTTGGGGTACAATTCAATCCATGACACATGTTAATTATGTTAACATGTGATATGCTTATTACTGTGATTTTTTTAAATTTCCATCTAGGTAAGATTTTAATTGGTTTATTTTATGGTAGTTTAGGTGAAAGTTAGGAGCTCTGGTAGCATTGTGCCTAAGGCACTTGACCAACCAGAAGGCTGGTGGTTCAAACCCACCAGCCACTCCTCAGAAGGAAGGTTGGGCAATCTACTTCCGTGGTGATACTGCCTCAGAAACCCAAGGAGGGGTCGCTACGAGTCGGGTCCAACTCAATGGCACATAACAACAACAACAGGTGAAAGTTACAGAGCAACTTAGTTTCCCATCTAACAATTTATACACATTTTGTTTTGGGACATTGGTTGCAATCTTCTCAATGTGACAGCATCCTTCCCTCTTCCTCCCTGGACTCCTCATTTCCATTCAACTTTCTTTTCTGCCCCGTCTGCCTTATACACATTTAAAAATTTTCTCAGTTTGTATTTCTAATACAATAAGTATTGATACATATAATCCATAGAAACCAAAACTCTTTGACATCCTCAACAAATTTTAAAAGTTTGGGAACTGCTGATCTAAAGCAAGTGGAAATTATTAGGCATAATCTATAAGCATATCTAAATAATTCCTGGAAAAACAAGGCTCAATGAATTGACAGAATACCCATTGAGATATTTCAACAAACAAATGCAGCATTGAAGGTGCTCACTCATCTATGCCAAGAAATTTGAAAGGCAGTTACCTTTCAAAAAGACCAAGTGACTGGAAGAGACTCACATTTGTGCCCAATCCAAAGAAAGGTGACCCCACAGAATGTGGAAATTATCGTACAATATCATTAATGTCACATGCAAGGAAAGTCTTGCTGAAGATGATTCAAACACCAGTGCAGCCACGTATTGACAGAGACCTTCCAGAAATGCAGGCTGGATTCAGAAGAGGATGTGGAACAAGGGATATCATTGCTGATGTCAGATGGATCTTGATTCAAAGCAAAGAATACCAGAAAGATGTTTACTTGTGCTGTATCAACTATGCAAAAGCATTCGCTTGTGTGGATCATAACGAATTATAGATGACATTGGGAAGACTTGGAATTCAGAAACACTTAATTATGCTCATGAGGAACTTGTACATAGACCAAGGCTGTCTATGTACAAACGTTCAAACGACAGGAGAAGAACAAAACATCTGTTTTAGAAGAAGTACAGCCAGAATTGTCCTTAGAAATGGAAATGGCAAGACTGCGTCCCATGTACTTTGCACGTTATCAGGAGGGACCAGTCCCTGGAGAGCTCCATGCTCGGAAAGCAGAAGGTGAGCGGAAGGAAAAGACCCTCAATGAGACGGACTGACACAGTGCTGCAAGGATGGGCTCAAGCATGGCCAGGATTGTGGCTGTGCAGGGCCGGGCTTATTCCACAGGGTTGCTGTGAGTCAGAAACGACTTGAAGGCACCAAACAACAACAACAAAGGCAAGTGGTGATGAGCATCTTGTCACGTGTTTGTGGGCCACTTGCATGTCCTCTTTGAAGTGTCACAAATTTTTGCATTGAGTTGTCTTTTTGTTGTGAAGTTGAGAAGACTTGTGCGTATTTAGGCGTTTGATCCTAGTCGGATCTATGGCCGCCCCCATGGGGATCCTAGGGGCTTGGTCTTTCGAAGCGGATTATCAGGCCTTTTTTCTGAGGTGACTCTGGGTGGGCTCCAGCCTCCAGCCTTGCCGTCAGAAAGCGCATTAACGGTTTGCACCACCCAGGACCTCCGTGTGGGAAGTGACTGTACGATCCAAGGAGGATGACCAGATAAAAGGGACAGTAAGCCACATTATAAACAGTATCTGGGGGAAGAGTTAAATTGAATCTCTATATTGTACACAAAAACCGTTTCCAGATGAATCACAGATTTAATGTAAACAAAGAAACCATACATGCACTGTAAGAAAACATAAGAGAATTACCTTTTAGACTTTAGAATGCCCAGGCCTTCTGGGCATGTTAAAACACACATGTGTGTGTGCACACACAAATACAGGAGGAAATTTGACTATAGAAAAATTTTATAAGTTACATATCTAAAAACCATACCAAGAAGGTTAAAAGACAAGCAAAAGACTTAAGAAAATGTGGGTGTTTCTCCTCCCAGAAGCGACTGGTTGTTTCAGTACATGAAGAACTCCTATAAATCGATAGGAAGCAAATGTGGAAAAGGTCAAAATAGATAAAGGTGATGAACAAACAGTTCACAGAAGGGAACACTGCAAGAAATGCGTAACCATTGAATAAACGCTCAGCCTAATCCAGCGGTGGCAGTGGGTTTTTAATCACGGGGAGCGAAATGCAAATTGAACCTAAACCAAGATTTTTTTTTTTTTTAAACCTCCCTATCCTAAGGTATTTGACTGCTAACCAGAAGGCTGGCAGTTCAAACCCCCCAGCCACTCCTCAGAATGAAGGTTGGACAATCTACTTCCATAGAGATACCACCTCGGAAACCCAAGGAAGGGTTGCTATGAGTCCGATCTGACTGGACGGCAGTGAGTTTGGTTTTGTGGTTTTGTGGTGGTTAAGGTTGTGTGTCAGCTTGGCTGGGCCTGGTTGAGTGGCTGGGCAGCTGGATGTAGTGATTCCCTATGACGAGACTGGAATCAGCCCATGGTGCACTCCACTGTGAGCAGCTCATTAGTTGCCTTCAGGGTGGGGCCTGCTTCCAGTGTATAAGGAGAAGCTTTGAGAAAAGTCTCTAGCTTTTTGGCCCATTTGGATTCTGCGTTTGGTTGAGTCTTGAACTAGTGACCTACGGTGTCGTCTGCCAGTCTTGGGGTTGGGCCACTTTACCTGCCAACATTGGGTTTGTCAGCGTTGGCAGCCAGCAGCCGCCTGAGTTAAGAGAAGCCTCCAGCTCCAGTGGGCCGGGAATAGGAGGCAGAGCTGAAGCCCAGGCGAGGGGCCTTTACCCAGCCCCTAGTGCCAGCACTCTGAATTCCGACTTCTAGCCTCTGAAACCGTTAGAGAATGAATGCCGGTGTTAAGCCATTCACTTGCGCTGGAACACCCTAGAGGACCAAGACGGAACTGTATCGGCAAAGAGCCAAACATCTGTCCACCCGCGTGGACGAAGGTGGAGAACGCAGCCTGTTGCAGTGGTGGTGGAGCGCATGGACCCTGGGGCCCGGGCATCCAGGTCTGACATTCAGTCTCATCACTGAATAAACTTGGCAATTCTCCCCAATCTCTCTAAGCCTCAGTTTCCTCATCTGTAAACTAAGGTTGTTTTGAGGATTAGGTGACTTAAAACATGTCCAATGCTTGGTAGAAAGTGCGTGCTATCTGTGATGTTCCATTAAATAAGTACTCGGCTGGTGGAAGTACTTGTTGTGCTGTTGTTATGTGCCGTCGAGTCGGACCCGACTCATAGCGACCCCTCCTTGGGTTTCCGAGGCAGTATCACTACGGAGGTGGAAGTGCAAAGGAGCATAAATCCCACAGAGGAAGGACGTTCACTCTGAACAGAAGTGGACATGGCACCTGCGTGGAAGGTCTGCTTCCAGCCACTGTATGCCGCACGCACGCTCTTGTCTGTGTGTGAAGTGTGAGAAAGCATCATTACAGCGTTGTTTGAAAATGTGAGAGGTTGGAAACAGCCCCAATGTCATCACCCAGGAAGGGCAAGCAAATTAAGCTACGTCCATGTGATGCGAACCAGAGGGAGAACCGGACAAGGCCCAGAAAAGCTGGGAGAGCAACAAGGCAGAAGGGGTGGAGGGAAGCGGAGGGCGGTGTGTGGGCAGGTGCCGTGGGGCAGGCTCCAATCACGGCCACCCCGTGCGGGGCAGAAGGACGCACTGCCCGATCCTGCCCCAACCCCACGACGGTTGCCACACTCGAACCCCTCAAGGCAGCCACTTGTAACCCACCTCTCTGAGGGACTTCCTCCTTTTCACTGACTCTGTACCAAGCATGATGTGTCCTTCCAGGAACCGGTGCCCCCGATAACATGCCCAAAGTGTGTGAGATGAGCTCTCATCATCCCCGCTTCTAAGGAGCATTCGGGCTGTACTTTTTCTGAGACAGATGTGTTAGTTCTTCAGGCCGTGCATGGCGTATTCAAGATTCCTGACCAACACCATAATTCACATGCATCAACAATTCTTCAAAGTCAGAGATGACTGAATTTCTAAAGCAGAAAAATGTACCAATAAATTCATATAACAACTTGTGCTGTTTTTGTTTTGTGTCAGAAAATAGGTAAATCTCTGCAAAATGGAATTTTAAAAAGAAATGTATTAATTCTAATAATGTGATGGATAAACCAAAACACCAGAGCAGCTGCTGTCCAGCCGATTCCACCTCATGGCAGCCCCTTGTGGTGGAGAGCAGCACCACAGAGTTTTCAGGGCTGTGACTTTCAGGAGCAGACAGGCCTCTCTCCAAGGCCCCTCTGGGCGGATTCAAATGGCCAGCCTGTGGCGAGCAGTCAAGTGATTAACCAGCTGTAGTGCCACCTACATAGATTGTATGTTAATATATGGTGGATTCGCAGTGAGATGGGACATTGTTCTAGGGAAATATAAATTATAAAGATTCCAGAAAGTCTCACTGAATAATAACAGTCCCAGGAAATTTTAAATTTTAATTAAAAAAAAAAAACCTTTAAAATTGTTCCTGGCTCAGTCTCGAAGAATGGATCCCTCCAGTGCTCAATCAACAGTTCCAGCTTCTTCAAAACTTTCCCAATTTGTTTTGTAACAACGTGTAACCTTGAATCAAACCTGACGGCAGGATGTTAAGGAAGCCAGCGGCCGATCCCGCCCTGTCAACAAGGCACAGCTTTGCCCCCAGGCAGCCGTGGGCCATCGGGCACAGCGGGAGCAAGGCGTGGGCACTGGGGAGGGGCAGATGGCACCCACCCGGGTAAGTGCGCTGTGTGGGGACAGGTGCAGGTGCCAAGGACCTGCAGCAGGGACCCAGGCCCCTCCGAGGACAGGAAGGGCTGTGTGAGTGGGTGACTGCCGACCTGAGGTAGGGAATGTGGGAGTCAACAGGGAATAGGGCGGTGGACGGGCCAGCAGAGGGAGCAGCGAGGGCAGGAACTGGGGGCCTGTGTCTGTGGTTAGCGTTGCTGTGTGCTTAGCTGTTGTCTAGTCAGCTGCGTGTCCTTGTGTGTGTGTAGGCTGTGTGTATGTAGATGTGTGTGTGTGTGTGTGATCTATGTGTACAGGGCTGTGTTTGTGGGGTGGGTATGTCCGTAGCTACATCTGAGTGTACAAGTGTGGGTGTGTGTAAGGTGTGTGTGTTTATGTGTGGCTGTGTGTATAGGGTGTGTGTGTTTGTGTGTATAGGCTTGTACGTCTGTATGCATGGGGTGTGTGTAAGTAGGAGTATCTGTGTGCATAGGGCTGTGCGTGTAGCGGATGTGTATATAGATATGTATGTACATTTGTGAAGAGGTGTGTGTGTGCATAGAGGTATCAGTGTGTATAGGGCTGTGTATATAGGGTGTGTGTATGTGGGTGTGTGTGTCTCTGTGTGTAGGCTGTGTGTGTGTATAGGGTGTGGGTGTGTAGGAGTGTGCGTATATGTAGACGTGGCTGTGTATAGGGCTTTGTGTGTTTATGGAGTGTGTACACAGGTGTGTGTGTGTGAAGAGTATGTGCAGGGTATGTGTGCTTAGGGTGTTCAAGTGTGTGTGTAGGGTGTGTGTCTTTGTGTATAGCATTGTGTATATGTGTACAAGTCTCTGTACATACCTGTGTATGTAGGGTGTGTTTATGTGGAGTGTGTGTGTGTAGAACTGTGTGTGTAAGGGGTGTGCTTGTAGTTGAGTGCGTGTGTGCATATGGCCATGTATACATAGGGAGTGTTTATGCAGGGCTGTGTCTATGTGTGAGGGTATGTGTGCTTAGGGTGATGTGTGTTTGGTATGTGAGTGTGTGTACAGGGTGTGTGTGTCTTTGTGAGTAGGGGTGGGTGTGTATGTAGAGGTATCTGTATATAGCTGTGTGTGTAAGACATGTGTATGTAGATGTGTGTGGGTCTATGTATGTAGATCTGTGTGTGTGTATGGCTATGTCTGTGTGTAAAGTATGTGTATATAGGTGTGTGGGTGTGGGTGTGTTTATGCAGATATGTCTATGTGTATATGGCTGTGTGTGTAGATGTGTGTGGGTGTGTACATGTGTAGATGTGCATATGTACAGATATCTGTGTGTAAAGGACCATGTATAGAGGTGTGTGCATGTAGGGGTGTGTGTGTGTGTATAAGACCATGTGTGTAGATGTGAGTGTGCAGATGTCTGTGGGTGTGTAGAGTCTGAGTATATAGTTGTGTGGGTGTGGGTGTGTGTATGTAGAGGGATCTGTGTGTATAGGGCCATGTGTAGATGTGTGTGCATGTAGGGGTGTGTGTGTGTGTATATAGGACCATGTGTAGATGTGTGTGTGTAGATGTGTCAGTGTGGGTGTGTAGTGTATGAGTATGTAGTTGTGTGGGTGTGTGTATGTATCTGTGTGTATAGGACTGTGTGTAGATGTGCATGCATGTAGGGTGTGTGTGTATACAGAACCATGTGTGTAACTGTGGGTGTGGGTGTGTAGTATGTGTGTATGTAGATGTGTGGGTGTACATATGTAGAGGTATCTGTGTATATATAGGACTGTGTGTATGTGTGTGTGTAGATATCTGTGGGTGTGGGTGTGTAGAGTGTGCATATGTAGTTGTGAGGGTGTGTGTATGTAGAGGTATCTGTGTGTATAGGACCGTGTGTAGATGTGAGTGCATGTAGGTGTGTGTGTGTGTGTATATATAGGACTGTGTATAGATGTGTGTGTAGATGTGTCGGTGTGGGTATGTAGTGTGTATGTATGTAGATGTGTGGGTGTGTGTATGCAGAGGTATCTGTGTATGTAGGACCGTGTGTAGAGGTGTGTGCATGTAGGGGTGTGTGAGTGTATAGATAGGACCGTATGTGTAGATGTGTGTGCAGATGTATGTGGGTGTGTAGAGGTGTCTGTGTGTATACGACTGTGTGTGCAGATGTGTGTGTGTAGATGTGTATGGGTGTGTGGGTGTGTATTGAGGTGGAAAACAGGAGTGACAGTCGGATTCGACTTCTGCCAAGATCACTGGGGCAGCTAAGTGTACAAAGGCCTGGAGAAGTGCCAGTTGTCAGACTCTGGAGGTACCCAGGAGAGCAAGGATGGAGTTTGGGCCATGGAGGCCATCATGAGGTCGAGTGGACATTGTGAGTGATGCCAAGGAAGGCACTCGACAGGCCAACAGAGAGGGTGTGGAAGAGGCAGAGGAGGTGTAGGAAGATGCTGGGTCAATTTGTAGACCTGAATGCATGGTGGGACTCACAGAGGGACCAGGTTTGGGCAGGGGTGAGGGTATGGAGGTAAGCAGACTGACTTTGTGAAGGTTTGGGGCATTTTGAGTGTCTGGAGCCTGTGGCATGTCTATGTGCAGGGGCAGGCAAGGATTAGGGTGGTAGGAGCCTGGCCGACCTTCACCACAGCTGACTGCAGCAAACATTCCAGGCCATCCATAGCCAAAAAAATCAAACCAAACTCACTGCCACGGAGTTGGATCCAACTCACAGCGACCCCTCCTTGGGTTTCTGAGGCAGTATCACTACAGAAGTAGATTGCCCAATCTTCCTTCCAAGGAGTGGCTGGTGGGTTTGAACCGCCAACCTTCTGGTTAGCAGTCAAGTGCCTTAGACACTATCCACCAGACACTAAGAACAATTATTCCCCAAAAGCTGGAGATGTTCCCTAAAGGGGCCCCTATCACAGGCTAGAGCAGAGATTGGGAAACTATGATCCATGGACCAAATTCCAGCCCCTGTTTTTGTAAAGTTATATCAGAAGCCAGATATAGCCTTTCATTTCCTCATTGTCTATGGGTGCTTTCATGTTATAATGACAAAGTGGATTAGTTGTGACAGAGGTTGTATGGCTCATAAGGCTTAAAATACTTTCTATTTGGCCTTTTGTGGACAAAGTTTCTGACCCTTGGTTTAGAGAGAGAGGCCTGGTGGCAGATACAGGGCCACTTCAGGCCACTTCATCAGACATGGGTAATATATGGATAGAAAAAAAATGGTTCCACGGGGCAATTGCATCCCCTAAATCACATCTTGAAAATGACCTAGTGGCCAATGAATCCATGATGAAACAGGATTAACTCAGGAAACAAAAGAGACTTTAAAATTTCTAATTAACACCCACAGAGTATCAAAAGGATACCGCATCCACAAAATATGAACCACACAGGTTTTTTTTAAATGGGGGATTAAAGAATAAAACAAGGATCTGTGAAAGTTGAATTTGAAATACCAAGATTCAGTGGAAACTGAGTAACATAACTGAAACCCCACCTACTGACTCAGACGGCAAAGCCATTAAAGACTCTGATGGCACAAAGAGAGGTGAAAAGGTCAGGAATTAGGAGGGTGAGTTTAAGAGACATAAACTACAGATGCAGGAGAGGCCCTACTATTCCAACTGACTCCCAGATAGAGTGCAGGGAAGAAGTAACTAAAGAAATAAGAGAAGAAAATGCTTTCTGAAATGGAAAAGGACGTGAGCCTTCAGGCCAACGGTGCACTAGGAATGGGTAATGGAGAAATGACACACTCTTACAGACATTCTGGACTTTCTGACCCAATGTTCTTTGAACTTCCAGAGGGGGGATGGGTGGGGGAAGATGACCTAAAATGGACTGAAAATCCCACTCCCCTTGGTCGTTCTCAACTACAGGAATGGGATTCTAGCAGACAACGTTAGCATGCATGGTTCTGAGGAAACAGGACCTCAAAACTAGAATCCCATAGCTAGACAGTATGCAGACCCATTGTAAGTGGAAAATAAACTTAAAACACCTGTTTTTCCAGGGCTCAGAGAGCAAGCACCATACACATTGCCCTTTCTGGGGAAAACAAGTGATTGTGGGGTGCAACTCAGTAGAATGACAGGGAATAGAGAAAGAGGTACCATGGGCTTGGAGATAATGATGAGCCAGGAAATAATTCAAGTTCACTTTTAATCCCCAAGGTGGACTCGAGGAAGCAGGGCAATGGATTCCCCTAATATATTCCATTTCTCTGATGCATTCACCCAATGTCCAGCATGAAGCAAGGGCTCTCCTATCTGAGCTCCTGCCATCCTGTTTCTTTCTTGGGCCCACCCCCTCCAGTGACTGGAGGAGGTGTTCTCCTCCATTTGGATAAAAACACCAGGTCATATCCTCCTCTTCTCAACATGGTGACTTACAGCAAAACCCTAGAATCAGACCTCCCAGCTCTGCACTTAATATGAACAGGGAATTCTGGGCACTTAGATAACCCTTTATCCACTGACAACCCCAACTGTCCAGCAATGATCCCCTCATTGGACTCCAAAGAGTCTAAATTGAGACTAATACTCTTTTTGTAAGGCATTCCTCTTGGGTCTTGAGTCCCTGGGTGGTTCCCACAGCTGGCACACTTCAGGCTATTAACCGAAAGAATGGAAGCTTGAGTTCCTCCAGGGGTGCTTTGCAGGAAATGCCAGGTGGTCTGTCTCTGAAAGATGAGCCATCGAAAACCAGTGGAAGACAGTTTTGCCCTGACACTCACAGGGTCACCATAGTAGCATGACTGGACTTTTCCTTAAGACTACTTCCTGTCACTGAACTGTCCCTGCTGCCTATATCAATTAAGGCATTGGGAATAAGTGTTGAGAAGCTTTGATAAAAGATGACAGAGCGGCTTTATGTTGTTTGAATTATAAACCATTGTGTAGCCTGGAAAATAAATAAATAAATAAATAAAATTAGCCCAAATAATGAGAGAAAATGAAGTGGAATGCAGTTGTTGGGAACTAATTCCCCAAACAGATAAGACATATTGTTCCTAGAATAATTGACACAACGTGAAAGAAAATTAATAACATTCTGGAACTAAGACTGCAAATGAATTCATTAAAATTGTGCCAAATATCTTGTCATGTTCAAGTGGTAAATTATGGATACTGATTAATTTTTGAAGTTGATAGAAATACCTGTTTCAATGTTTTATTGATTACTGTTTTGATTGCAATGGGATGGAAATCAAACTTAGCCCAGCTTTGTGAAAAATATTAATATATTGAAAGGACACTGGAATGTGTCAAGGGACCCAAGTGTAGCTGGGGCTTAGGAGCAGATGGGGCTGGGGGTTCAAATGACAAATGCCGTCTCCACACCTCTCCCCGCCGCACACCTTCCTCCTTGCGCGCACCTCTCCCCGCCGCACACCTTCCTCCTTGCGCGCGCCTCTCCCCGCCGCACACCTTCCTCCTGTGTACACAGGCGTCCTTGCTGAGAAGATCAGCTTCCCCAGCTGCTGAGATCCACCAGGGAAGAGCATGGCCATCGGCAGCTCCTTCACTTTGCATCTGTCCTTACTCCACACCTATTGTCACCAAGTCGGTGCCGACACTAGCAACCCTATCCAGAGGCACTCAAAGAAGTGAAGAAGTATTGGCCTCTATTGTCAGTTGTGGTTCCAGTACCCCTCAGCAAGACACTAGCTGACAGCTTGGGTCAAGAGCCCGCTCCAGAATCAGCCAACTGGGGCCACCGGACACAATCCCCTTGTTTATGAGGCATCACCACATGGATCAAGGAGGGAAGCAGAGTGCTACAAAACGGAAGCCGGGGTACACAAGCCCGTTGGCGACCACTGCAGTGCATTCCTTGCCTGTCCCTCACACGTGAATCAGTTATCCCCATGTGGACTTCTTTCCATATACAGTTCAAAACTAACCCAGCGCTAAACTTACCTCCTTCCAGTACAAGCCCACCCTCTCTCCCACTCGGTGTCTCTAGTCCAGGAGGAGACCTAACAGGCCATGCCCTGCCCTTCAGCAGCACACTGTCACCTCCAGGACAAAGTGTGGGGTCACTCGCCCTGCCTTCAGGTATGGGTTGCCTGACCCCGCACCCCTGCACCACACCACACCAGGGCTCCTGTGGCCAAGGCATAGCCCTCTGGGAGACTGTCATGGTAGCAGGCTGGAATCCTTCCCCTCTGTCTGCCCGTGAAGGGCTCACAAGCACCCGTTGCTCAGGAAGGACCGTGAAGGCCCTTGGAACGGGCAGTGGAAGGTTACCCGGTGTCCTGTCTAGCCACCCTGCTAGTTATTGCTCCCAATCATTGCCCTGGAGCCAGTGTGCCACTCTACATGGGGAAAACCTGACAGAGCAAGACGACTCGTGCCCACAGAAACGCAAATGATGGCGGGGGAGGGGTAGAGGGTTACTGCTGGACATCGCCTGGGTTTGCATCTGTTTACACACCTACTGCAGCTGTGGCGGGCTGCTCCCCTGGCGGATAGCGCTTAAAGTGTTTGACTGCTAACCCGGAGGCTGGCGGTTCAAACCCAGCAGCCACTCCTCGGAAGGAAGGTTGGTGATCTACTTCCGTAGTGATACCACCTTGGAAACCCAAGGAGGGGTCGCTACGAGTCTGGACTGACTCCAAGGGTGTGAGTTTGGTTTGGTCTTGGCGGCTCCCCACGTGTGTTCATTGAATTGTCCTTTGAACCAATTATCACACACGCCTATTGACTGCCTTCCAGTCGATTCTGGTCACAGCGCCCCTAGAGGACAGAGTAGAACTGCCCCGCAGGGTTTCCCAGGCTGTCAGTCTTTACAGACGCTGACTGCCACATCTTTCTCCCACAGAGTGGATGCTGGGTTTGAACCACTGACCTTTCAGTTAGCAGCTAAGTGCTTAACTACTACACCAGCAGGGCTCCTAGTTCTCTCATAATTAATGAATCACATAAAGTCTGTGACGCAGCCTCGTTTTATGTTTGTATGAGGGTAATAATGACTTTACCTTTAAAAAAATGATATATTAACAGTTGGCAGGACATGTGCTTAGCTCCAGGGCCACAGGGAAAAAAGACGGCTTTTCTGTTCTCAAGGAGCACGTCCAGTGAGAAAGACAAGTGACTAAAGTTGACAGCCACGTCCTGGAGCCTGTGGGGATCAGCAGGGCATCCAGGAGTGTCCCAAACCAGGGGGCCAGGAAACACTTCCTGGTGTAGGGCAGAGACCTACCCAGCAAATGTCTGTGGGAGGGATCCCAAACCAGGGGGCCAGGAAACACTTCCTGGTGTAGGGCAGAGACCTACCCAGCAAATGTCTGTGGGAGGGATCCCAAACCAGGGGGCCAGGAAAGACCTCCTGCTGTAGGGCAGAGACCTACCCAGCAAATGTCTGTGGGAGGGATACAGTGGCCCCTGTGCAAAATGGGGGTGTTTCAGGCCAAACAGCAATGATTCTCTGTGGGTCACCAGGATCAGGTCCCTGTTGGGGCTCCAGTGGACAGAAGTGGGGTGCAGGACTCTGTTAGCCTGGGCTAAGGCTCCTGAGATCCCACCCCACACACCCCTCTCTTTGGGGCCCTGAGAGAAGCCCTGTCAGTCTCACCCACCCCAGAAGCCCACTTAGTCTAAGCTCAGCTCAGAGACAACACTGCAAATCCCTGGGGCTCCAACAGCTTCACCCTGCAAGTTTCTGGGAGTGAAATCGAGGGAGACTCACACCAAACAGGCTGGGACTGCGAACCCAGGCACATGCACACACGTGGGCCTCCACAGGGCTCAGGCTATACCAAACAGGCTGGACTGCTAACACATGTGAACACACATGGACACACATGGGCCTGCACGGGGCTCAGCCTGCCCCAAACAAACTGGGACTGTGAACACAGGCGACCCATGTCACACATGGGGCCTGCACAAGCCTCAGGCTATAGCAAATAGGCTGGATGTGAACATGCATGAACACACATGGACACACATGAGCCTGCATGGGGCTTGGCCTGGCCCAACAGACTGGACTGAGAACACAGGCAGACACATGTCACACATGTGGGCCTGCACAAGCCTCAGGCTATAGCAAACAGGCTGGACTGTGAACATGCGTGAACACACATGGACACACATGGGCCTGCATGGAGCTCGGCCTGGCCCAACAGACTGGACTGAGAACACACGTGCACACACGTGGCAGACACACACAGGCCTGCCCGGGGCTCCCGCTGCACTGCCTGAGTCATGGGGCAGCACCTCTGACATCTGCAGGCCCGGGTGGGGAAGCAGAGTGTGGCGGGCTTTCTAGAGCATCTGACATCACGGTCTGGGAAGGTTCTTGGTAGTCTCCCAGGGCAGGGTGCTAAGCGGTTAGACCTTGGGCCATGGAGTCAGGCTGCTGATTTCAAGGTCACCAGCCTTGACTTTGGCACATCACTTAACATCTCTGTGCTCAGGTTTCCTCACCGTCTAAAGCAGTTACAGTTTCTCAGTAATTGTGGAGACGAGAATACCTCACCTTCCCCCCGCCCAGGCCTCCTCACCTGTGTCCACCTGCTCTGCCCCAACCCTGTTCAATAGACGAAACATCCAGCTCCTGTCTGGGGCCAGCCCTGGTTCAGGATGGTCCCAGCCCTCCCACCCTCCTGACACACCCATCTCCTGCCTGCTCCCTCTGCCTGGACTGCTCCCCTCACTATTCCCACAGGCCGTTGTTGTCAGGTGCTGTCGAGTCAGCTCTGACTTACAGCGACCCCGTGTCCAGCAGAACGAAACCCTGCCCCGTCCCGCACCAGCCTCACAGTCCTTGCTCTACCTGAGCCCATCGTCACAGCCACTGTCTCAGTCCATCTCGTTGAGGGCCTTCCCCTTTTTCACCGACCCTCCACTTTACCAAGCATGACATCCTTCTCCAGGAAATGGGCCTT
>NW_006922174.1:869188-869950 GCF_000298275.1 Orycteropus afer afer
AGTAGGTGAGACAAAGTCTGGCCATTCTCGCTTCCAAGGAGCATTCCGGCTGCACTTCTTCCAGGACAGGTTTGTTCATTTTGGGGGCAGTCTCTGGTATTCTCAGTATTCTTCCCCCACACCACATTTCAAATGCAACAATTCTTCAGTCTTCCTTATTCATTGTCCAGCTCCACATACATATGAGGCCATTGAAAATATGATGCCTTGGGTTGGGCCCACCTTAGTCTTCAAAGTGACATCTTGGCCCTCGTAACACTTTAAAGACATCTTTTCAGCAGATTGCCCTGTGCAATACCTTGTTTGATTTCTTGACTGCTACTTCCATGCATGCATGTTGATTGTGGATCTGAGTAAAATGAAATCCCTGGTAATTTCAGTCTTTCTTCCATTTATCATGATTTTGCTTATTGGTCCAATTGTCAGGATCTCTGTTTTCCTTATATCGAGATATAATCCATACTGAAGTCTGTAAGGGCTTCATTAGTAAGTGCTTCGAGTCATCCTCACTTTCAGCAAGGTTGTGTCATCTGCATATTGCAGATTAATGAATCTTCCTCCAATCCTGATGCCGCATTCTTCATACAGTCCAGCTTCTTGGATTATTCTCTCAGCGTAGAGATAGTGTAAGTATGGTGAAAGGACACAACCATGACGCACACCCTTCCTGACCTTGAACCATGCCATTCCCCTTGTTCTGTTTCAATGACTACCTCTTGGTCCATGTACAATTTCCTCATGAGCACGATTTCTGGAGTTCCC
>NW_006922174.1:871260-883822 GCF_000298275.1 Orycteropus afer afer
TGGGCCCTACATCTGCCCAGCCCTGCAACAGGGCGAGATGACACAGTGGATCTGCCCAGCTTGATGACAGAGAATGTCCTCCTTGCCCCAGCCCAGCCCCCACACCACTCCAAAAGGCCACATCCATGGACCTCAGCCCTCTAGCTTCTCTTGGGAGGAGAGAGCGTCATCACTGAATTACACAGTCCTGGGAAGCCGGTAAGCACATGGGCAGGGCAGGGAGGGAGGGGATGCAGTGCCTGATGGACAGAATGGGGGTCCAGGGAAGGACCTTGGGGACGGAATGAAGGGGCATGTTTCCAACACAATGATAAATACATTAAACCACACAGAGCAGCTAGAAGCAGCTGTTGCCGGTGAGTGCCTGAGCTCGAAACTTCCAGGATGAAGTCGGACACCCAGAATAGATTCGAGTTAATCCTCAGACAGTGAGTGTCAGAGGGCTGGGCTGCACTGCTGAGCTACTCAGCTTCCCCTCGTGGCATGTGTTACCCACAACAGTTGGGATAATTCCTCGGGGGAGAGCTCATTGCCTTTTGTTTTTAAGACAATCTGACAGTTATGATCTGCTGGTTTATTATCAAGCTGTCTTATCGTGTTTTTATACTGGGGTAATAGCCTTTTGGGGAATGAATCTATTTTAAGGGTGGTATTTGGAAGACCAAGATAAGAAGGCCAACAGCCCCGCTTACAGGCACCCAGGGCTCCTAGCCAAGAGAGCTTGGCACTTCATCTGTTTGTTTGGTTTTCAGAGTCAGCCCATGGGAGAGACTCAGTCAACTTACCATTCCCATCTTCATAGCAACCCCTCCTTGGGTTTCTGAGGCAGTATCTCTACAGAAGTAGATTGCCCAGTCCTTCTTCTGAGGAGTAGCTGGTGGGTTTGAACCATCAGCTTCCTGGTTAGCAGTCAGATGCCTTAGGCACTATGCCACCAGAGCTCCCATTCCCATCCTAGAGATGGTCAAACTGAGCCCTGCAAGAGTGGGCGAGGCAACCACTGATGACTGACAACTGAGACTCAGGGCCAGCTCACCGGGCTCCAAACTCATTGGTCTTTTCCCTTAGGAGGCCAGCCGGTGTGCTTCACCCTCGGAAAGGTAACACCACAATCTTCAGCCAATCATTGACACTGTAGGCAGAGTTGGTAACCCAGCCGCCATCTTGGAAAATGGAAGGCAGACACATGTGTTGAGGAACTGGAGTGTGTAGGGAAAGGGTGGGCTCAAAACAAGGCATCGATAATGAGAGCTAGGTTAATGTGGTGGATACAAATCTAGGCTCTGAAACTGGCCTGATGTGGCCTCCACTGGCAGCCCCCCCACTGCTTAGCAGCTGTGCGGTCTGGACAGATTCCTGACCTGGCTGCACCTCCGTCACCTGTCTGAGCAAAACAATAGTCAAAGTGAATGAGCTAATGCTTGAGTGTTAGCCCAGTGCCTGGCACATAGAAGCTGCTCAATAAACATTCCCAATTCTTGTTACCAGAATGAGTCATCACCTGCGGTGTAACAAATCACCCCCAAAGTTTCACAGCATCAAACAGTACCTCACATGCAACACCTCACAGTTGCTGGGGTCAGAAATTCAGGAGCAGCTGAGCGGGTGAGTCCAGATCAAGGCGTCTCATTAGGTTGCCGTCAAGACATTGGCTGGGGTTGTATCATCTAAAAGCTTGACTGGAGCTGGGGATCTATTCCAAGATGGCTGTTGGCTGGAGGCCCCAGTTCCTCCCCATGTGGCTTCCCACAGTGCTACTTGAGCTCCTTACTAACATGGCAGCAGGCTTACCCCTGAGTGAGTGATTCAAGAGAGGAAGACAAGTAAATTATTATGATGAAATGTGCTAAGACCTGCAATTAGAAACCCAAAAGAGAAGAACACACTCAGCATTTGTTAAGCTGAAAGAACTGAAGAAAAATTTCAAGCCTCAGGTTGCAATTTTGAAGAATTCTATGGGCAAATTATTGAATGATGCAGGAAGCATCAAAAGAAGATGGAAGAAAGACACAGTGTCATGGTACCATGAAGAATCGGTTGACATTCAACCATTTCAGGAGGCAGCAGATGATAGAGAACCAATGATATTAAAGGAAGAAGTCCAAGCCACACTGAAGGCACAGGCACAAAGCAAGGCTCCGGGAGCTGAGGGAACACCAACTGAGATTTCACCAAACGGATGCAGTGCTGGACGTGCTCACCCATCTATGCCAAGAAATATGGAAGCCAGGTACCCGGCCCACTGACCGGAGGAGATAACTCCAAAGAAAGGAAATCCAACAAAATTCAGAGATGATCGAACACAACAAAACTGTGCTGGAAATAATTAAAAACCAGTTGCAGCATTACATAGAAGAGGAACTGCCAGAAATTCAAGCTGGATTCAGAAGAGGACATGAAACGAAGGATATCACTGCTAATGTCAGGTGGGTCTTGGCTGAAAGCAAAGAATACCAGAAAGATGTCTACCTGTGTTTTATTGACCATACAAAGGCATTTGAGTATGTGGATCATAACAAATTATAGACAACATTGTGACGAATGGGAATGCCAGGACACTTAGTTGTGCCCATGAGGAAACTTACACAGACCAAGAGGCTGTCTTTGAAAGAGAACAAGTGGATGCTACATGGTTTAAAATCAAGAAAGGTGTGTGTCAGGGTTGTATCGTTTCCCCATACCTATTCAATCTGTGGGCTGAGCAAATAACGCGAGAGACTGGACTATATGAAGCAGAACACAGCATCGGGGTTAGAGGGATACTCTTTAACAACCTGCAATATGCAGACAACACAATCTTGCTTGCTGAAAGTGAAGAAGACTTGAAGACTACACTCTTCGGTATCGATTACACCTCAAGAGAAAGAAAACAAAAATCCTTACAACTAGACCAGTAAGCAACATGATGACAAATGGAAAAAAGATTGAAGTTGTCAAGTATTTCATTTTACTTGGATCCACAATCAACAGCAGATGGATCTTGGCTCAAAGCAAAGAATACCAGAGATGTTTACTTGTGTTTTATTGACTATGCAAAAGCATTTGATTGTGTGGATCATAACAAATTGTGGATAACATTGAGAAGAATGGGAATTCCAGAACACTTAATTGTATTCATGAGGAACCTGTACATAGACCAGAAGGAAGCTGTCATTCAAACAGAACAAGAGGATGTTGCATGGCTTAAAATCAAGAAGGGAGTGTATCAGGGTTGTATCCTTTCACCATAGTTATTCAATCTGTACGCTGAGCAAATAATCTGAGAAGCTGGACTATATGAAGAAGAATGTGGCATCAAGATTGGAGGAAGACTCATTAACAACCTGCGATACACTGACAACATAATTTTGCTTGCTGAAAGTGAGGATGACTTAAAGCACTTACTGATGAATATTAAAGAATACAGTCTGCAGGATGGATTATATCTCAATATAAAGAAAACAAAATTCCTCCCAACTAGGCCAATAAGCAGCATTACGATAAATGGAGAAAAGATTGAAGTTGTCAAAGAGTTCATATTGCTTGGTTCTACAATTGACACCAATGGAAGCAGCAGTCAGGACATCAGATGACGTATAGCACTGGGCAAATCAGCAGCAAAGGACCTCTTTCAAGTGCTCAAGAGCAACCATATCTCCTTGAGGACTAAGGTGCTCCCAACACAAGCCATGGTACTTTCAGTCACCTCATATGCATATGAAAGCTGGACAATGTATAAGGAAGACCAAAGAAGAATTGATGCTTTTGAGTTGTGGTGTTGGCCAAGAATGCTGAAAGTACCATGGACTGCTAAAAGAGCTAACAAATCTATTCTGGAGGAAGTGCAGCCGGAATGCTCCTTGGAAGGGGGAATGGCCAGACTTCGTCTCATTGACTTTGGTCATGTTATCAGAAGGGACCATTCCCTGGAGAAGGATGTTGTACTTGTTACCTAGTGCCTCTCTGACAACAATATATACCACAAATGGGAGGCTCGAACAAACAGGAGTTTATTCTCTTACGGTTTGGGAGGCTAGAAGTCTGAGTTCAAAGTGTCAGGCTCTAGGGGCTGGATGAAAGCCCCTCGACCTTGGGCTTCAACTCTGCCTCTTGCTCCCAGCCCACTGAAGCTAGAGGAATCTCTTTACTCAGGCAGCTACTGGCTGCTGAGGCTAACAAGCCCAAGATCAACAAATAAAATGGCACAGTCCTGATGTTACCAAACAACATGGCAGGCCATTGATTCAAGTCCATTGAAAGTCTCAGGATTGACAGAGCATGGCAGGCTGCTGAACAATGACTCGGCTACATGCAGAGTTCAAGTGTGCCATAAGCTGGAGACCATTCCCAAAGCTGCTGCTTATATACAGGAAGCAGACTACGTCCCTAAAGGAGCTACTCAGCTGCTTATGGTAGATCCCACCATGGAGCTGATGGCCAGTCTCATCGTGGGGAATAACTACCACCAGCTTCCCAGCCACTCAACCAGGCCCAGCCAAGTTGACATACAACTTTAACTACCACAGATGTTGTGCTTGGTAAGGTGGAGGGTCAGCGAAAGAGGGGAAGGCCCTCAACTAGATGGATTGACACAGTGGCTGTGACGATGGGCTCAAGTATAGCAAGGATCATGGAGCTGGCATGAGACAGGGCAGTGTTTCTTTTTGCTGTGCGTAGGGTCACTATGAGTTAGAGATGACTCAATGACACCTGACAACAACAACAACACAATCAACACCCACGGAAGCGGTAATCAAAAAATCAAATGACATATTGCATTGGGCAAATCCTTCTGCAAAAGATCTTTTTAAAGTGTTGAAGAGCAAAAATACTATGTTAAAGACTAAGATCTGCCTGACCCACGTCCTGGTACTTTCAGTCGCCTCATATGCATGTGAGAGCTGGACAATGAATAAGTAAGGTCACAGAAGAAGTGATGCCTTTGAATTACGGTGTTGGCAAAGAACGTTGAGTAAATCATGGGCTGCCAGAAGTGCGAACACATCTGTCCTGGTAGCCGTAGAGCTGGAATGCTCCTTGGAAGCAAGGATGGTGAGACGTTGCGTCCCCTACTGTGGTCCTGTTATCAGAAGGGACCAGTCCCTGGATAAGGACATCATGCTGGGTAAAGCAGAGGGTCATTGGAATGAGAGGAAGGTTCTCAGCCAGATGGGCTGACGCAGTGGCTGCAACAATGGGCTCAGGCACGGCAGCGGTTGTGAGGATGGTGCAGGACCACGTGGTGCTTCATTCTGCTGTCCACGGGCTCACCATGAGCCTGAGTCAACTCAACAGCATCTAACAGTAACACAGCCCATCTAGCATCTCTTTCTCTTCACAGACAAGCATAAAACACACTGAATCTTTTCTGATATTCTTTTACACAGGTTGGAAAGCATGTTCCCCAGGTTGTTAAGTGTGCAGATAGGAACAATTGCAGATCACCCAGAATGATGCCAGTGTCCCCCCACATCCAACCTCTGTCTTCATGATGCAACTCAATTTCATTCTGAAGCACCTGTCTCTCTCACTTCTCACTCCTTTATTTTGAAGGGACATGATGAGTGAGTTCCCAATTTTTATAAAGTATCTGCTGGGGTCACAGATAATCTTGATAGCCCTTATCATCTCTGAGAAGGCCAACAAATCTCTTCTTGAAGAAAATTGTGGCTTGTCTTTAAAGTGCTAATATAATTACCGAGCCAAGAGAGACCATCAGAACTTGGCGTGGTCTCAAAGACTTTGACACTCTCCCCTTATCGAATTACCAAATATTTAAAGATTGACTATGTTTTGTCTTCATGACAGCCTGTTGTCGTTTGGGCATATCTCCCTGCAACATCTTTGCCGCAGAGCTTAGTTTGCATGGATGAAGCCGAGAATAACTTTTATGTGACACATCATCACTGTCACCCTGGTCCTAGAATCCTAAAAATTCCTTTCAAAACAGCCTTTCCATCAGAGCTTACCCCTACTTGTTTTTGTTTGCTTTTTTTGACAAAACATTGGTTTTAATACGAAAGCCCTTTATTCTGAAATGGTACCTCTCTGTTGCATCTTTCATGGTGGATACAAAAGCCATTTTCCTTATATTTCAAATTGAAGTGGATTCTATCAAATGCCTACAGCCAAGGCTTGTTAGAGACACGGTATGTTCACCCTGGTGCCATCCTCATCCTCATCCCTGTGGCCTCAAATCTCCCGCCATGTCTCCTGCACCTCTTCCATCAGGATTGGCCAGCAGTGTGGTGCGTTCTGGTTTATGAAATGCTGTTTCCTTTGTCAGTTTTAGTCGTCCTCCCATGACTGTAAGAACAGTGAGTTTGCCTTCTGTTATCAACTAAGAGACCTTAGAAGAGGCTCCAGGCAGGATTGCTGCTGTTGACAGTTGTCGGTTGATTCCGACTCCTGGCGACCCCGTGTGTGCAGAGAACTGCTCCAGGGGGTTGTCAAGGCTGGCCTTCGGAAGCAGACCACCAGGCCTGTCTTCCAAGGTGCCTCTTGGTGGTGGGTTCCAATCACCAACTGCCCAGCAGGTGCTGAAGAGCTTAACCATTTGCTCTGTCCAGGGGCTCCTGCCTTAATATACCCACCTCCAAACTGTCAATCCACTGGGAGGGGCAAGGAGAGCTCCGCCACTCATCAAAGAAAGCAGAATGACAGGGTCCAGCACAGATTGTCCCGTCACCCACACCTGGCCAAACTGGGGAAGGGGATGTTCAGAAGTGAAAGGGTTACAGAACCAGGGGCCCATCCAATTGGGAGAGGGATACCAGTCAAGAACAAAAGTCACACAGAACGGCTGCAGCCCCAGAGAAGTGGAAAGGGCGCTCGATGAGAGCTGAGTGTTCCATCCTCAGGAGAAAAGTGGATTGTCAAGAGGAAACTGAGACAGGGGGCCCTTGGGGAGCCCCTTCCCTGCCTGACCCTGTTTTCCTGCCTGTTAACAAGGTGCCCAGCCATCCCCAAGTGCCAATCTCTCTCTATAAAACCAGTGCTGTCCAGTGACCTCCAGCCCATGGCGACCCAACACGTGGCCGAGCAGGACTGTGTCCCAGAAGGCTTCCAGGGGCTGATGCTTTGGAAGTAGATCCCGAGGCTTTTCTCTGAGGGCCCCGCTGGGTGGACTTGAACCTCAGAGTTTTTGGTCATTAGCCAAGTGTATTAACTGTTTGCACCACTGGGGAGACTGGACTAAGCCTGCAGCTTCCTGTGCTACAAATAGAGGCTAGAAGTGAACCACAGGCCAGAACTACAAGCGACACGTGTTCATCTGCTAAAACCCAACCACAGCACCAGAGGCCTTTGTCCCTGTGGTAGTTAGGGTTGTGTATCAACTTGGCTGGGCCATGAGTTTGAGTGACTTGGCAGCTGGATGTAGTTATTCCCCATGATGATACTGGACACAGTGTTGTCACCTCCATGGTGCCATCACCTCCATGGTGAAATCTGCTGTGGGCAGTTAATCATTTGAAGGGAAGTCGCCTTGGGGTGTGGCCTGCTTCCAGTATATACAGACAGGTCCTACATTTGGTTAAGTCATCATCTCCAGTTCCTGGACTTGAACCAGTGGCCTGCTGTGTTGCCTGCCAATTTTTAGATTGTTCCATTTTACCAGCTGATCTTGGATTTGTCAGCCTCAGCAGCCAGCAGTTGCGTGAGTCAGGAGAAGCCTGTAGCTTGTTTCAGGGGCCTGGAAGACAGAGCTGAAGCCCAAGGTCAAAGGGCCTCCACTAGCCCCTAGAGCCAGCAGCACTCTGACTTGGATTCTTAGCCTTCTAAACTATAAGAGAATAAATTTCTTTTGTTAAAGCCATCCACCTGAGGTATCTCTGTCATAGCAGCAGTAGAGAACTGAGACAGTCACTAATGGGGATGCCAGCCAAAATGTGCTCAAGAGACCTAGTGGGTTGGTTTGAGTCTAACCTTGGAGTGCTAAGTCCAAGTCCTTACCACGACATGGTCCCTGCATGACTGTTCCCAGGTCCTCTCCCTCCTGTGTCCTCTCCCTTCTGCCATTTGGCTTTCAGTCTCTCCTTCTATAGGGAGAACTATTTCCCTACGTCATGATGCTGAATGTGTGACTTGCTCTGGCCAGTGGAAGATGCCTTGCCAGAGCCAAGCCCAGGCCTTAAGGGCATTGCACAGTTCCACTCTCTTGTGCCTGTGCCATTGTCCACTCTGGTCTCAAGGGCCTGAGCTGGACCCAGCTCAAAACCTGGAGCCCAGCCTAGATCAGCCAACACTCAGGCCAGAGACACATGCATGAGAATCATTAAGAATTCCCACTCGAAGCCACTCGGCAAGGGGGTTGTTTGCTATTCAGCATTACTTGGTAATTGTTGTTGGGTGCCATCTCACACAGACCTTACGCACAACAGCGAAACCTTGCCCATTCCTATACTATCCTCACAACAGTGGGTACGTTTGAGCCGATTATTGCAGCTAACACACGGAGAATAGCCTAAAGCGGCCTGTAGTCCCCAAACTGAAAGTGACCTTGGAAGAAAAGGAAGGGGTTAGTGCCCGTGAGCTGAGTGCTGTGATTCTTGCCCACACATGTACACGCACAAACTCATCCAATTAATATTTCCTTCAGCTCCAGTCCCGGGTGACAAACCACATCACCAGTTCACCTGATGAAGAAGGCCACCCTCACCAAGTCTGAGAACTTACCCTTTCACAAACCCTGTCCGCAGAAGCTCCGAGCAGTCCAGTGAGCACCAGGAAGAGCCCCATTTTATGGATGAGAAAGTTGAGGCTCAATGACAAGTGACTTCCCCAAAGTCCCCCAGCTGGTCAGCAGCAAACAAAAATGTAGCCCTAATCCACTGGGCTCCACAGCCCGTGCTCTTGCCAAATTTTTATCCTGGGTCTGTCCCCAAATTCTGAGGTCAGTCCAAGTTTCATGGGATTTTTCATCCAAGGAAAGATGATTCTTTAATTGTGTAGTTAAATGTAATTTCTTCTTCAGTCACTAAAATCCTTCATGTGAATCATTGCACAAACCCTCAAACTTTCATGCTCCCATCAACCCCTGGCCTCCCCCTGCCCTTGCACAGCTTGAATCCCTGGGTCAGTACTGTGTCCCCTCAAGCGGTTTAGAAAATATTGGTTGACCAGATGAGTCCACAGCCAGCATGGAAACAACACATTAATGAGCAAGAAACCGTCTTCCCTAAAGACAAGTCCCCAAATCATTGACCAGATGCCTAATGAGTTCTATAGCAAAAAATTTAGCTTAATGACAGCCAGTAAAATAAACAGGGGGTAGACGAGAGCTTTCCCCAGTCCCCACGCAGTAGTAAATGATTGACAATTTGATCATTTTCCTAAGTACATGCTATCATTAAGGACATGCTGAAGCACAGTTTCATGAGTTGCGGTGACCCTGGCAGGCCCCAGGGAGGATCCTAGACCAAATGACCACTGACAGTAGACTCATAAAAGACTGTCTCCCCATCCATCCCGATCGGGCTCCATACATGGAGGTGGAAGGTCAGGAATGAAGGGCACAGGCCAGGGAGAGCGTGACCTGTCCTCAGGGATCTGAAGTCAGGTCAAGCAGGATAGAGCGTGAGGAAGCCGAGAATGGAGTACTCACGGGGCAGGGTCCCAGCCTTCAAACACGTGAGAAAGAATAGGGTACATGCTCTTTGGCTTTCAGCTGTAGGTCTAGAGCCCTGGGCGGAAATGACTGGGAGCAGGTTTCAGGAAGAGTCTTCAGGCCGTGTACGAGCTGATCCCAGCAGCAGAGTCTGCTGTTGGGTCTGTGCTAGCTTGGAGGCGCTAGGACAAGAGACTGGGTCAGGGTTCCTCAGGGAGAGGGTGAGGAAGTTATCATACACTCCTCATGGACATATTTCAAGCATCTCCAGGACCTGGAAAAGCTCGGGCAGCCCCTTGCACACCGTGACTCAACTCCAACCCAAGGAGGCATTTCTGGTCCCTTAACTGTTGCTCAGTTAAATTAGTGATGACTCAGTGACTCGCCCTGGCTCTGCTTCTCTCTGGGTCATTCTGGTTCTAGTCAACTCCACCAAAAACATGCAGCGAGCGCCTAGTATGTGGCAAGTGTTGTGCCAGGCACTGGGATATGACAGTGGACAAATGTGGAGACAATACATGAATGAACCAATAGATCATGTGCCACATGGCTACAGGGGCGAAGGGGAAAAAGAACAGGTAAAGGGTTAGCAAGTGGTGGAGGCAGAGGCCACTGAGACGGATGGATCACGGCATTCTGAAAAGGGGACGCGTGAGCACAGAGGTACGTACAGAGGTCTGGGGAGGGCAGTTACAGGCAGGTGTGGTCCTGTGTTGGAGAAACAGCCAGGCGGCCAGTGGATTGTGGTGACATGAACTGGGAGGAGAGAGAGCCTGGCTTGGAGTGAAAGCCCCCAGAGGTCTGACCAGAGAACCATGTGATGCACATTTATGAAAGGCCCACTCCACAGGAGTGCCATCAGTATGGGTCCCAGACCCCAGGGGCAGGAGTGGAAGCAGTGCTGCAGAAAGCTGCTGCAAAGCAGCTTGTGTGAGGCGGGTCCTGGGGCAGGCGGACAAAGTGGTCAGATTCTGGCGTTTTGGGAGCCTCATTTGCACTTGCTGATGTACTGCAGGAGCTCTGGTGGTGCCGTGGCTAAAGCATTCAGCTGCTGACCAAAGGGTTAGTGGTTCAAACCCACCAGCCACTCTGTGGGAAAAAGATGAGGCAGTCTGCTTCCATAAAGATTGACAGGGCCTTGGAGACCCTGTGGTGCAGTTCCACTCTGTCCTCTAGGGGCGCTGTGGGTCAGAATCGACTCCACGGTAGTGGGTGTGGTTTGGGCTTTGCTTCTGTGAAGATTGACAGCCTTGGAGACCCTGTGGGCAGTTCCCCTCTGTCCTCTAGGGGCGCTGTGGGTCGGAATTGATTTGATGGCAGTGAGGTGGATTTTGGTTTTGAATGTAACGCAGCAATGCTCAATGTGTGCTTCACAGGCCCCCGAGAGACCCTGAGCCACTCTCAGGGGTCTAGCGAGGTCCACTCTCTCAACTCTCAAGAACTCACTGCTGTCAAGTCAGATCTGACTCATAGTGACCCCTCCTTGGGTTTCTGAGGTGCTATCTCTATGGAACTAGATTGCCCGATCTTCTGAGGAGCAGCTGGTGGGTTTGAACCAGCAGCCTTCTGGTGAGCAGTCAGATGTTCTTTGTCTTTTTCATCATGCTGATGTTTGCACTGATGTGAACGCAGGGATGAGTGATACTGCCTGGCCTCACTCAGCAGGGCTGGCACTGCCGGGCCTTCGCGTGACCCAGGCACAATCGTCAGACCAGGCCGGTAGTCACTGTAGTTTTTCCACCACTTTTGTGATCATTTTCGTTGTGTCAAGTCAGCTCTGACTCATCACGACCTTTTGTAAAACAGAGCAAACAAAAAGTCCTCCGTCTGATCCACCATCACAACTGTTGGTACGTCTGAGTGCACTGTTGCGGCCACCGCACCACCCCATCCCAGTGAAGGCCTCCTCCGTTCTCGCTGACCCTCTACCAAACATGGAGTCCTTTTCTAGCCAGGGGTCTCTCCTGATGATGTGTCCAAAGGAAGTCCAAGCTTCCCATCCTCACTCCTACAAGACAGTCTGCTTGTATTTCCTCTCAGACCAACCTGTTGGTTCCTCTGGTCAGTCCAGGGAATAGTCTGTGTTCTTCACCAGCACCACTTCAAATGCATCAACGTGCCTTTCGACTTCCTTTTTTACCCCCTTTCGACCGCCACTTACCGTCAGTTAAAAAAGAATAAATCTCCCTTCAGAAGTCTTTGACGAAGCAGGAGAGCGGTGGGTTAACTCCTGACCCTTGAGGAGACATCTTTTTGAGACTGTGGGTGACGGCACTTACGTGGTCATTTGAGTTGTGAGCAGACCAGCAGTGTTTTCACGGAACACAGTTACTGGGAGCAGCAGCCCACAGACGAGCTCTGGTAATTCTTGAGACTTAGATGGTTGGAAGACTTGCCTCACAAATAATCAAATCTGTCAATTCAAGGAACGCTACTGATGGTTGCCAGGAACCAGGATTGAGTGAGCCCATGTGGAGAGAGAAACCTCCCCGAGAGCCAGCTCCTGGAATTCAGACGTCTAGTCTCCAGAAGATATCCGAGTAGCCCCAAGGACACTCAGGACTTGGAAGACTGAAAAGGTGTGACATTCCCTTTGTTACTCTTATACCCCACACCTGCTTGGTGAACGGAGGTTTGGCCATCCCCCACTCCCACCCACCTTCTGGGCTGGCAGGAACTCCATTACACTCTGTGTGCTTGGACGGAGCCTGCGGGCCCTGCCCTGTCCTCCCCCAATTTGTTTTTTCTTTTCTCTTTCTTTTTTCTGGTTTTCAGTTTGCTTGCTTTTGTCTGTTTTAAAACTACTACCATTATTAATACGTTTGACCTTTTTCAGCTTTTTTCATTTCCCTATTCCTGGTTGCAAATTTTTTTCTTTTTTTCTTGTGCTTAACCCCATTCCTTGTGCATTTTTCCCATTTTTTCTTCATTATTCTCCTTCTTTGCCTTTTTCTCTTATTGCCCTATCCCCAGATA
>NW_006922174.1:889577-899509 GCF_000298275.1 Orycteropus afer afer
AGATTGCCCAACCTTCCTTCTGAGGAGTGGCTGGTGGGTTTGAACCTCCAGCCTTCTGGTAAACAAAATCCACAAAGTTGCAAGGTACAAGATCACCAAACAAAAACCCCTGTGTTTCCATAGACCAGCAAGGAATAATCTGAATGGGAAACTGAAGAACTATTTCATTGACAATAGCATCCAAAAATAAAATAACATACCTAGGCATAAATTTAATCAAGGAGATGAAGTCAAGGATTTGTACAATGCAAACTACAAAAAAAAAAAAAAAAATGCTGAAACAAATGTACCATCTCATGTCCACCGAATGGAAAACTTAATTCTGTTCGATGTCAATACGTGTCAGCATGGTCCAGCTCACAGCAAGCCCTGTGTGTGAGCACGAAGCGCCGCGCAGCCCGGCACCACCCTCATGACCCGCCGCGTCTGAGCCCCTGCTGCAGCCACCATGCCAACCCCCCTTGGGGAGGGTCTTCCTCTTCCACGTTGACTTCTACTCTGCCAGGCAGGGTGTCATTCTCCAGGGATTGGTCCCTCCTGATAACATGTCCAAAATAAGCAAGACAAAGTCTCGCCTCCCATTCCAAAGGAGCTTTCCGGCTGGACTTATTCTGAGACAGGTGCGTTCGTTCTTCTGGCAGCCCACGATATGGTCAATCTTCTCCACCAACGCCGCAATTCAAAGGCAACAACTCTTCTTCAAGCTTCCGTACTCAGTGTCCAGCTTTCACATCCACATGAGGCAACTGACAAGGTCAGGGGTGGCTCAGGTGCACCGCAGTCCTCAACGGGACATAACTGCTTGTTAACACTTTACTGAGGCCTTTGGCAGCAGATTTGCCCAATTAAATAGGTCAGTTGACTTCTGGACTGCTGCTTCCATAGGCATTGCTTGTTGATCCAAGTAAAATGAAAGTCAGTAATATGCAAAGTCATACAGAGATTCCATGCAATCTCTACCAAAATTCCAAAACCTTTTTTTTTTCTTTTTGAAGAAATGGAAAATCCAATACTCCTATGAAATTGCATGAGGCATCAATTGATTGAAACAATCTTGAGAAAGAAGAACAGACCAGCAGGACCCACATTCTTGATTTCAAAGCTTACTGCAAAGCTGTGGTGGTTCAGTCTGTGGGTCAGCTTGGCTGGGCCTGGTTGAGTGGCTGGGCAGCTGGATGCAGTGTTCCCCGTGATGAGACTGGCCATCAGCTCCATGGTGGGATCTACTGGAGCAGCTGAGTAGCTGCCTTAGGGACGTGGGCTGCGTCCCGTATATAAGCAGAAGCCTTGGGGATTGGTCTCTAGCTTATGGCACGCGTGGACCCTGCATGTAGCTGTGTCATTGTTCAGCAGCCTGCCATGCTCTGCCAACCTTGAATTAATGGCCTGCCATGTGGTTTGGTAACATCGGGACTGTTTCATTTGTTGACTTTGGGCTTGTTAGCCTCAGCAGCCAGTAGCTGCCTGAGTGAAGAGATGTCTCTAGCTTCAGTGGGCCGGGAGCAGGAGGCAGAGCTGCAGCCCAGGGGCGAGGGGCTTTCACACAGCCCCTAGGGCCTGGCACTTTGAACTCGGACTTAAAGCCTCCAAACTGTGAGTGAATAAACTCCTGTTTGTTCAAGCATCCCATTTGTGGTATATTTTCTGTCAGAGTGGCACTAGGTAACTAGAACAAAAGCTGTAACAATCAAAACAGCATGGAACTGGAGTGAAGACAGACATACAGGCTAATGACATAGAACTGAGAATTCAGAAATCAGCTCATACATTTATGGCCAACTGATCGTCAACAAGGGTGACGGGTTTATTCAAATGGGAGAGAACGGTCTCTTGAACAAATGGTTCTGGGCCAACTGGACCTCCACCTGCAGAAGTACACGGTGAGCCCACCTCACATGACATGCAAAAAGTAACTCAGAGTGGGCCAATGGCCTAAATATAAGAGTGAGCACTACATGACATTTAGAAAACAACCCGGGGGGAGTTCCTCATGATCTTGGATTTGGTAATGAATTCTTAGATATGATGTCAAAAGTATGAGCAACAAAAGAGAAAAGGCAGGTGAGCTGGACTTCATCAAAATTTAAAACATTTATGCATCAAAGGACATATGAAGAAACCAAGAAAATGACCTTCAGGATGAGAGAAAATATGCGAAAACTGCCTGTTATGCATCTAGAATTCAAAATACAGAAAAAACTCTTACAGCTCACCAATCAAATGACAAACAACCCAATTTTAAAATCAGGAAAAAGACTTGGCGAGGCATTTCTTCAAAGGAGACACACAAATGGCCATCAGGCCCGTGGCAAGATGCGCGACATCCCTAGCCGATAGGGAATAATCCAGAAGAGGCAGTATTGGTGATGGAGGGCCTGGCAGGGACAGGCTGGAGGTGAACCCCGGAAGAAGCAGGGACGGGTTCTAGGACGAGGGCAAGGGCTGGCCTTGATGGGACAGATGGTCAGAGCACACGTGGCGGGGGCGCGTGAGTTACCACCGAGCTTCTGCACCGTCCACCACGGGCAGGCTGCCTCAGGAGTGGCTCTGATGCTGGGCAGGGCTCAGTGGAGCTTCCAGCCTGAAACAGAGCAGGAAGAAAGGCCCACCAATCTACTTCCAAAACTCAGCCAACGAGAGCTCTGTGGATCCCAAACTGACCGTGGGGAAGGCACAAAACCCGGGAGCATGTGGTTCCTGGAGTCCCTGCAGTCGCCATGAGGCCAGACGCTCTCTGCCTGCCCAGGAGCTGGGACGTGGTGAGACTATGTGTTACTATGACAGACTACGATAACAAGCAGCAATTCTTTCTTAAAGAAACAACGTCATGGTGTTGTATGTAATGCGTGTGGATGACTCTGTTGGCCTGTTGAAAGTCGGTGACAAGTCAGACTTGGCTCCACAAGTGATCCTCTTTTAAAAGCATACACTCAATGACCCCTCCGAGTGACGGCAGCCGGGACAGCGCATGGCCTCTGCGAGCGGAAGCCAGGGAGCTGCTGGCTCACAGCTGGCCGTCTCCCCTTGCCTTCCCCTTCAGCACGTGGGGCGCAGCTCAGCTCACCCCTGTAGCTCTGGATCCATCTGAGGTCACCGGAGGAGGAGAGGGTGGTTCAGAGGTGGGAGGGCTGGTGAGGGGTGGGTGTCACGAACGCTAATTCATTCACATGGCTGCATGGCTGTGTGCATGCTGGTGTTGTCCAGTGTCTGTGAACAGAAGTGTGACTGCTCAGGCCACCCCATCCCTGAGCTCTGGACAACCCCATGATGTGGGTCACAGTGAGGACCCTATCCAGTTGTCTATAATCATCAGTAATGTCTGGAAATGGCAGCTGTTCCACTCTCCAGGTGACATTAAATGGCGGAATCACCTTGGGAGGCCAATACTATGTCTCAAAACGACCCTGAGTGTGATCCAAAGTCTCGTTTCTGAGCTCCACTGTACATCAAACTTATCTGAAGACTAATTCTTTCTAGACCAAGCCTCACCACCACACAACGCAGGCTTCCCAGATGCTCCAGCCGTCTGTCTCGGAAGTGCCAGGTGAGCCCCACTGCGGCGTACCGAGTGTCCCCCAGTGGCTCACTCAGTCCAAACCGGATGCTGCTGTGGTCCGGCTCTGTGCTCAGATGCTCACACAATGCATCGGAGAACCAGGGTTCCCTCAGGGCGGGGATCATGCGTGCGCCCTGTCCACTGCTGAGCCTCCAACA
Organism: Orycteropus afer afer; assembly: GCF_000298275.1. Classification (NCBI taxonomy): domain Eukaryota; kingdom Metazoa; phylum Chordata; class Mammalia; order Tubulidentata; family Orycteropodidae; genus Orycteropus; species Orycteropus afer. The sequence continues at coordinate 893,292 of NW_006922174.1, forward strand.
GCTTGATGCAAGCAGCCCATCCTCTGCCTCTGGGCCACCGGGGCAGGAAGAAGAGGACCCGGGTCCTAGAGGGGACACTGCAGGCTCTCCTAGGCCTCTGGGTGCCTACTGCGGGGAGGTTGCCCCTTCACTGGGAAACTGCCGACAAGCAACGCACCGTCTGCGACTCCTTGCCTCTGTCTCCCGTCCAGACCCTCTCCTCCTCCGGTGACCTCAGATGGACGGCCAGCTGTGAGCCACAGCTCCCTGGCTTCCGCTCGCAGAGGCCATGCGCTGTCCCGGCCGCCGACACTCGGAAGGGTCACTGACAGCATATTTTTTTTTAAAAAAAATCACTCATGGAGCCAAGTCTGACTTGTCACCGACTTTCAACAGGCCAATAGACTCGTCCACACGCATTACATACAACACCATGACACTGTTTCTTTAAGAAAGAATTGCTGCTTGCTCTCGTCTTAGTCTGTCATAATAACATACAATTCACCGCATCCCAGTTCCTGGACTCACAGCGACTGCAGAGAATACAGGAACGACATGCTCCCGAGTTCACCGGGCCGGTGAAGAGCGTTTGCCAAGGTCTCCGGCACCCACACGGCTCCAGTGCCTTGAGGCATAGCACGGGGCTTCACTGTCAGCACGGGTGGACTCACGCCCTGCCGTGGTCTCACACTTCACCGAGCCCACCATCCCTGAGCACCGCCAAGCCCTGTCCACGCTGGCCTTTGGAGGTGAGATGAGGCTGGTCCAGCCCCTGCCTGGGCCTGGCTCCAGGGGAGGACAGAGGACAGCAAAGGCCCTGCACCCACCAGATGGATGAGCCACCGCTGGGGGAGCTGGTGTGTGCTGCACAGTGGGCCTGGTCAGCCTCGGTCCTCCTGACCTGACAGCATCGCAGTGATGCCCATGGCCTGCCCCTCAGGGTGTGGGTGGACCAGCTCCTCCCACTGCTCTCTACCCGACCTCCATGCCGGCTGGCCACATACCCGGGAGGGACGTGCATAGGCTGGGGGCAAGGGGAGTCACATGTAGTGAGTTATCTGGGGACACAGAGTGGCCATGCCCACCAGTAAGGTGGCTCAGTTCTCAGGACCCTGGCCAGACCAAGGGAAGAGGCGTGGGGAGAGGGAGAGGAGGTGGGCAAGGGTGAGCCCCTCATACTGAGGGCTGGGCTTAGTTCTGCTACCCACTGAGTTTAACCAATGGGTGTGGACTGCTCCCTGCAGATGATGGATAAACCAGACGTGGTCCATCCTCACAGTGGAGTATTACAAAGCCATAAAGAGAGATCAAGTCCTGACGCGTGCTCCGTGGATGAACCTTGCAAACATACTGAGCCAAGTAAGTCAATCACCAAAGGGCAAATACGTGATCTCGCTTACGTGAAACATCTCTGGTGGTTATAGGCAGCTGCCGTCAAGCCAGCCCCCACTTCACGGTGACGCCATGCCCAATGTCTGCACCGTCCCCGCGATCGGTGTGGACCAGACCCCTCAGATCTGTAGGATGCTCATGGGCCGAGTTTTGGGAGTCAGTCCCTAGCCCTTTCTTCCTGGCCTCAGCCTGGAAGCCCTGATAAAGCCTGCTCAGCGTCACGGTGCACACAGGCCTCCACCGACCAACAGGCAGGGGGCTGCCCGGAAGGCACCTGGCTGGGAATCGAACCTGGAGCTCCCACGCGGAAGGTGAGTCTCGGCCCCTGTTCTGGGTGGGCACCACCAGCTGCCGTCGAGCCAGTCCCGACTCCTGGAGAAGCCACGTGCATCGGAGCGGCCGCACTCCACGGGGTTCACTCCCACAGACTTTGGAGTCCCCAGGACTTGCCTCCTGGGCCACCTACGTGGGGACGCCCCGCAGACACCTGTTCAGCCTCATGGCCGCACACAGCACCCGGGACAGCTGGGGAGCGTGGCAGTGCGGCAGGTGCATTGGTGCGAATTGATCCCAGGCCTCCCACAGGGAAGGACCACAGCGCCTCTCCAGGAACACCTGGCAGAGACAGAGGCCCAGTGCTCCCAGGGCGGTGGGGGAGGAAACGGGTCCTGTCGGGGGCGCCGGGCTGCCGTCCAGGGTGATGGGAACGTTCAGAAACAGACTAGTGGTGGCTGCGTAAGAGAAGGGCGTGTAACTAGTGTCAGTGAAGGGGCCACATAAACATAGTGGGAACGGCAGGTGCTCTGTTACACATTTTACCATGTGGGGTGAGAGAGAAAAACAGGGAGGGAGAAAGAGAAGAAGAAAGAGAGAAAGGGAGGGAGAGAGAGGGAGGGAAGGAGAGACGGAGGGAGAGAGAGAGAAGGGGAGAGAGAGAGAGTGCATGTGCACTGTGTGGGAGGGCGGAGGGGCACCGTCGCCCTAGGTGTGCACTTACCAAGTGCTGTAAAGGGGCTTCAGTGTGCACCTACAAAACCGAGGCTTCTCACTTACTCAGAAAGAACCTGACTTTTCTGCCCTTGACGGCCCCACGCAAGGCAGAAGGGAGCTTCAGGACATTAACAACAAGGAGTACCGTGACCTGACCAGGTTGGGGTAGGGGCCTTCCAGCGGCTCCACCTTGATGTAAAGGGCACCCCAGGAGCAGGATCTGGCTGGGGACCCTACTCCCAGTCCCCCTGGCTGGCGGGGCCGTACGGGGAAGCCAAGCCTGGGACCCCAGGCTGCAGAACCTAACAGCAAAGTCTTCTTCTGGAAACCACCGGGTGCCCCTCCACACAGCCCCTGAGATTTGCGGTCTCAGCAGCACAGGGAAAACCAGCAACTTCCGCCAACCGGGAGGAAGCGGGGCTGGGCCCCTCCCGCAGCCAGGGGCCAGGTCGTGGCCTCCTCTGGGCTCAGCAGGTATTATGGTCTGTGTGTGTTAAGGCACAGGCCCCTCCCTGACAGAACCAGCTGCTCCTGTATAAATGAATGACCTCAGAGGGAGAGGGGGAGGGGAGGAGGTGGCAGCCTCCAGCCCGTGGATTCTGCATGTCAGCAAAAAGGCGCCACAGGGAGGCCCGGCTGGCGCCCCAGCTTTCAGGTGGGATCATGGAAGGCATGGTGGCCCAGCTCCTCCAGGTGGCCAAGGCCTGGGCAGAGGTGGGGCCCTGGGGCCCTGGGTCAGAGGCCTGAGCCTCCCACTGAGAGCCTGGCATGCAGAGTAGTGTCTGGAGTCGTGTCGCGTGCACGGCCAACGGCGTGTCCACGTGCAGCCCTACTCGGCTGACTCACTGCCGCCACGGCAGGTTGGCCCTGCGTTGGGAAGATGCACACGGCACCAGGCTCATCTGCACAGAGGCACCTGCGCGCCTGCGCAGAGCGTGCCCTGGAGGTGCTGGGGGAGCCAAGGGCTGGTGCACCACGCCGTCCTGGTGAGGCCGGGTGCACAAGCTGGGGCGCCCGGCCTCTAAGGCTGCTGCACCAGCGTGCAGCCCGCCACAGCCACCACACCTGCCCAGGTGCTTGTCCAGGGCCACCAAGAACTGCTCGAGTCTCCCGCCAGGCCCCTGCAGCGTCAGCATCCGGGGCTGAGAAGCTCTGAGGGTGCGCCTTCAGCCACCTGCCCCGGGTCCCCGGGGGCAGGACCCCAGGTCAGCCAGGTTCCCATCCCCATACTGACACCAAACAGGAGGCCCAGTGAGCTCACCCAATGTGCAGGTCAGTCCTACCTCCACCCTTTCACCTGTCCTTAGAAAGACCAACAGACTCCAGCTTCAAAGGTGCCAGGTGCCTGGTGGGGAGAGGGGCACGTCCTCCGAGGCGCAGAGGGACATGGGACCCAGGAGAGGCAGCTGGTACCCCTTCCCACAGTCACCAGGACGTGAGGAGAACGGGAGGCTGGCCTGTCTGCAGACTGCCACCATGCATTGAGAGCTGGGGCTGGCACAGTCAGCACAGGGCCACACCCACCTGCCCGGGAGGGCCGGGCCTGGCCGCCCACCCTGTCAGGGGCCTAGCAGGACTGTGTTGATTGCCTGTTACTGAGCCAGCAGCAATCCCGTCACTCCATGCGCAGCACAAGGAAACGCTGCCTGGCCCCGTGCCACCCCCCTTCAGGGTCATTGGCCTGCTCAGGTCTGCGGCCACGGCCACTCTGGGTGGACTCGCCTCGCGGCACTCTGTCAGACAAGACTGTCGGCCACTGAGTTTCACTGGCTGATTTCAGAAATAGCCAGCCAGCCATTTCCTCCTAGTCTCCCTTGGTCTGCAGGCTCCACAGAAACCCGCCCGGCAGGGGTGGGTGTTCTGGTTCCCTGGTGCCGCTCTGACAGGAATACGCCGCAAATGGGAGGCTTAAACAAACAGGAGTTTCTTCTCACAATTTGGAGGCTTTAAGTCCAAGTTCAAAGTGCTAAGCTCTAGGGGCCGTGTGAAAGCCCCTCGACCTTGGGCTTCAGCTCTTCCTCCTGCTCCCAGCCCACTGAAGCTAGAGGCATGTCTTCATTCAGGCAGCTACGGGCTGCTGAGACTAACAAGACCATGGTTGACAAGTAAAAAGGCACAGACCTGATGTTACTAAACCACATGGCAGGCCATTAATTCAAGTCCATTGTAAGTCCCCAGGTCGGCAGAGCATGGCAGGCTGCTGAGCAACGATACAGCCACATGCAGGGTCCAAGCGTGCCATAGGCTAGAGACCATTCCCAAGGCTTCTCCTTATATACAGGAAGCAGACCACATCCCTAAGGCAGCTACTCAGCTGCTTGTGGTAGATCCCACCATGGAGTTGATTGCCAGTCTCATCACGGGGAATAACTCCCACCAGCTGCCCAGCCACTCACCCAGGCCCAGCCACGTTGACACACAGACATAACCACTACAATTCCGCTGCTGCGGCCACTGTGGGTGGACTCGCCTTGCGGCACTCTGTCAGACAAGACTGTCGGCCCCGGAGGTTTCACTGGCTGATTTTGGAAACAGATAGCCAGCCCTTTCTCCCTAGTCTCCCTTAGTCTGAAAGCCCCACTGAAACCCGCCCAGCAGGGGTGACCCTGCCGGGATTGGAAACCAGCGTCAGAGCTCCCAGCACCACAGCCACACGCAGGACGACACACTGACGACACGTGTGAGGGTGGCCCATGCTTTTGCCTCCTGTCAAACAAAGACTCACCAGGAGCTGTGGACACCCACACTCCGCCTTGCTTCCTGGGCCAAGGAGGGATTTGCCCGATGCTGTGTCCTGGCCAAGGCCTCAGGAGAGGTGGTCTGCCTCTCGTTCAGCCTCTGCCATACGTGACCTCTGGCCAGGCACACGGCCGAGCCTGTCTCCCTGGGTGCTAACCGCGCCATGCCAGCTGCAGCCGTCCACACACGGAACACCACTGGCTGGAAGCCAGGTCCTGGGGCCCGGACCCTCCCACAGATGACATCTCTCTGCACTTGCAGGTCCTTGTCTACAACATAAGTGGGTTGGATTAAGTGGCTTTTACGTGTAGAGGAAGGACACTCGGTTTGTAGGACAAAATGCTCGAGCCGAGCCCAGCTGTGGACTGTGGGCTGAGTGACCCGAACACGTCTCCTCCCCTCCGAGCACGTCATCCTGGGTCCCACTCGGATATGCTGATGTCATTTATGAGCCCCCACTTCCTGTCCTCTGCCAACCTCCCCAAACATCTGCAAAGCCACTGGTGTCCTGACTTAGGTGAACGGTTCCTGCTCTCCCAGAGTGGCTGTGCCCAGAGACCAGAATCGCAGGGGTCAGAGAACAGGTGAGGGGGGGAAGCAGTCGTCCCTTGGGCTCTGTGCCCTGATGTCCCCACAGGCAGTTCTGACCAGGGTAGGCCCGTGCTGGCCAACCCTTCAGTCCATCACTGATGGTTTCCCAGGCCCATCTTAATGACCTTCACCCAAAGGCCCCTTCTCTGGCCCCTTACAATGGCAGTACTCTGACAGTCTAGACCCTAGGCCAGGAAGACCCTTGGAAACATGGGGGCCAAGCTTCACATCCAGCAGGTGGTGAATCGGGGTCCAGGCAGAGAACAACTCAGATCGGTCACCTTGGCTCCCACGCTGCTGTGGTAACCAGTGACCTCAAAGTCTCCATGGCTGCCCGCCACCACGGTCATTCATGCCTCACTCAGGCTTAGGCCCATCTCCCCTGCCAGAGCCTCTGGTGGCTCAGCATTGGTGCAGTGGGTCAGGGAGGTGGCCGCAGAGGCTGGCTCAGAGCCCCACTCAGTGACACCACACCTGGGCTCAGGTGGTTGGCCAGAGGGGCTCAGCTGCCCCTGAGTTCAGCAGGG
>NW_006922174.1:900019-901311 GCF_000298275.1 Orycteropus afer afer
TGGGCTGCTCACCTGGTGGCCCCTGCCCCCCAGGGTCCCATCAGAGCCAGTGGCCCAGTGACTCCTGCACAAGCTAGCACTCCCCAAGGCCCCAGGCTTCCTGTCGGACACTGCAAACCCGGACGACTTCTCACCATCCTGTGGGGCCAAGAGGCTCTCGTGGACTTGGCAGGGGTCCCAGGGTTTCCCCTTTCTCTCCACATCCCCCAATTTCCCCCATAGACCCCAAGGATGCCCACCCAACTTCCCTCCTCCTCTTCCTCTGGACCACAAGGCCCCAAGGTCCTCAGGGGCTTTCTCTGCCAAGGCCACAGTCAAGGACCTCATCTTGAATCGCCCCCACCTGAGAGCAGTCTCTCCCAAGGCCACCCCATTCAGGTAAAGCAGATGCTACCCTTCCCCTCAGCCAGTCTGCCGGTCAGACCATGTCACTCCTCTGCTCATGCTGTCACTTCCAGGATGAACTCCTAAGTGTGGCCTTCAAGGCCCCCAGCAGCGAGTCCCAACTTTTCCCTGCTCCCCCCTGCCCCACCCTCACTCTCCCCCACACTCACTGTGGGCCTGCTCGACCTCTGGCTGGGCTCCTTCACCTTTGCTTGTGCCCTTCGCGCTCCAAGAATGCCCTCTTTCATCCAACAAACTCCTACACATCCTCCAGGGTCCAGCTGAAATGTTCCATTCTCTATAATGGTGTTCTCAACCCTCCCAGGACAGATGAGACCCCAAAGCCCCTTTGTTCAAGGTTGTGTCCGGCCCCGAGTCCCATCGCATCACCCTGCAGGACTGGGAGTGTCTGCTGGCCAGAGACCCGCTTGTGACAGCTCATGTGCTCCCCTCACTCAGGCTGGCCACCGGGAACGGATGAACCTCAGTCCCTTCACCAGGAGCACTGGAGAAAACCTGGACCCAGGAACCAAGGGAGCTTCTTGCTGTGTGACCTTGGCCAAATGCCTGGCCTTTCCGTGGCATGGTCACATGGGAACAAGCGTACCTGCTGCCCACTCAGAGGCTGGGGAGAGCACAGAGGAGCAGGGAGTGTGGGAAGAACTGAGAGAGAAGTGCTGTCACCTTTGAGGGGCAATGACTGCACCCAGCCCCTGGACCCGCATGTCCTCATTAGGTCACCAATAAATTAGGATGCTATTACATCCTGAGCTGACAGGTAAATCTTATTATAAGAGTGTAATGACACCATAAAGAACATTTTACTCACTCGTTTGGTCCCCTCGTTCCCACTGACACTTCATTACGGCTCCCGTGACACGGAGCACTGAAACATTAACCCAGCAAAT
>NW_006922174.1:902316-904727 GCF_000298275.1 Orycteropus afer afer
CATGGTGGAATCTGCTGGGACAGTTAATCAGCTGAAGGGGTGTTGCCTGCTCCAGTATATATGGAAAGGATTCTGAATTGCGTTCATGAGTCTTCATCTCTAATTTCTGGACTTGAACTAGTGGCCTGCCATGTTGCCTGCTGATCTTGTGTTCCTCAGTCCCAGCAGCCAGCAGCTGCATGAGTCAGAAGGAGCCTCCAGCTCCAGTGGACCTGGAACAAGAGGCAGAGCCAAGGCCCAAGGCTGAGGGGCCTTCACCCAGCCCCCAGAGCTGGCACTCTGACTTCAGACTTCTAGCCTCCTAAACTGCAAAACAGTAAATTCCTGTTTGTTAAAGTGACCCACTTGTGGTGTTTCTGTTACAGCAGCACTTGAGAACTAACACAATTGACACTCCCAGGTAAGTTGTAAACAACGTGATGGTTTGATCCTTTTGCCTGGTAATTAACAAGACCTCAGTGGACTGACATCTCATGGGTGATTGAGAAGTGGCTGGACTTTGGTCTGGTGAAGGAGGCCCTTTCTTGTAACTGATGAGGACAGGACACAGAAATGGCTGAAATGCTGACTTTTTCAGAGCCCCCTGGTTGCAAGAGAGATGATGGCTAAGAACTGGGCTAGCAGAGACAAAGAGCCACATTGAGCTGAGTGGTCCCAAAGCTGCTGCACCAGCTGGGAGCTGAGTTAGTGGCAGAGATGCCAATGACAGAAACCCAGTGTCAGGTCTGACAGCAGAGAGCAGCTGGGAGAGCTGAGTTGGCTGCTGCACTGGCTGTGAGCTGGGCCATTTCACAGCAGAGGGGTGGTGAGCAGCGGGGAACACTGTCCTGGTCCAAAGCTGCCCTGCACTGATGAAGGGGAGGACACACTCTCCATTTGGGGAAGCCTTCCAGACCTGGCCTATGCACTTCCTGGCCCTGATCCCAGGTTGTTCCTGTAACTTCCAAGTTGATCTTGATCCTGACTTGTGGCCTGTTACTTCCCAATAACCCACACAACTGAGTACGGTCTGTGAGTTCTGTGTGGCTTGCTATGAGTTATCGAACCCAGCAGGGTAGACAGTAGTGTGGGGAAAAGGCTGGCGTCAGAAGTGACAATGAGGTTGGGGAGTGGAGGTGTCCTTGTCCTTCTCATAGGTACCAGATTTGTTCTGGTCCTGAACCTTCTCCCTTGAGAATGTAGTCCCTTGCAGATGCTAAGTTACACCAGGAGATACTTTTCAAGACCCAGAAAGGGCTGAAGCTCAGAGACAATGCCCAGGTGAGAGGAGGCTGCAGAAGGGCGAGATGGGGGAGGGGTACCTGCCCTTCCTTCCTCCCAGTATTTGTTATTTTCTAGTTTTTCTTTAATGGTCTCCATCATGTTTATCATGAAAAAATATACATGTATGCACATAGAGACCAGGCTGGGTGTAGGTGTGAACTCTCACAGGCCACCAAGGTTGCCTCCACTCAGCTAAGGGCACCTCAGTGGGCCCTGCCCCTAAAAGGCCCTCCCCTGGGTCTGCAGGGGTCCACACACTCTTCTGTTCTCTCTCTGTTTCTGGGATTCGGTGATTGATATGTTTTTCATATTTCCTAACCTCCTCTAATTTGGAAATCGAGATGTTTAAAGCAGCTCAGTTTAAAGTTGTCATTTCTGAGCTCATCAGTTTTGCTTCCTTCCACCACCACTAACAGAATGCCAGACGCTTCCAAGCATGTTCTCTGAAACTTGAATAAAAGCTGTAAGAGCTGTCAGGGGGAGAAGCTTGAGACTGGGCTCCCTGGGTGTTCAGATACTGGAGGGGTCCAGCTGGAAGGGGTTGGGCAGGCAAGGAGGTGGAACAAGGATTTGGGGACCCAGGGCCCTCCTCAGTCCAGATGCCACCCCAGGAAGTCACTGGGGACAAGCACCATGGGAGCCAAAGGCTGGATTTACCTGCCAGTGCCCCCAGCATCCCCAAGCATCCATAGCATGGAAAATGGCCCAAAAAGAGGGAGTGGAGATGGGCATTCCCAAAGCCTCTGTGCACAGGTCTGCCTCCCCATGATTGGGGTGGGGGTAGGGGCGGGGGCAGAGGAAGATGCAGAGAGCAAGTCAGCAGTCCTGGACCAGTCCACCCCTGCAGTGGACGGTGGATGAGAGAAATGGGTAGCAAGCCCCAGCAGAGGGCCCAGTAGGTGGGACCAGACACAGACCCAGCTCCCAGCCTGTGGGGGGGCCAGCAGGTGGGACCAGACACAGACCCAGCTCCTACCCTGTAGGGGTCCAGTAGGTGGGACCAGGCACAGACACAGCTCCCAGCCTGTAGGGGTCCCAGCAGTGGTGGGACCAGACACAGACCCAGCTCCCAGCCTGTGGGGGGCCAGCAGGTGGGACCAGACACAGACCCAGCTCCTACCCTGTAGGGGTCCAGTAGGTGGGACCAG
>NW_006922174.1:905297-907798 GCF_000298275.1 Orycteropus afer afer
CTGTGTCTGCTCCAGCACCTGGCTGTCTCCTCTCAGCTTCTCTGTCCCTCTTGTCCTCTCTTCACTCTCCTCTCTCTCTCCCTCTCTCTGTCTCTCTCCTTCACTCTGCCTCTCTGCCGTCCGTCTATCCATCTTGTCCTCTCTTTCTTTCCCTATCCCCACCCTGTTTGCTTCTCTGGATTGTGCATAACTATCTTCTTTGGACTCACAAAATTAAATATCTGAAAGATGTTAGAAACTTATCTTGGTTTCTATGGCAACATGAGAATAATTCCCATCTCCCAGCTAAACTGAAGACTAACACAGTTCTCCCCTGGGCATGGGTGGTCAGTTATTTTTAATAGCCAGGTCCCTGGGTCCCCATTAGCATTCCCAGGCAGCATCCATGTGAGGACAGTGGTCAGAGGGTCTATTAAGAGACTCTGGGCTGGAACCAGGGGCAGAATACACATTTCCTGCTGCAGGTCCCCCATGTGGCCCACTTGGAGCAGCCCTGCAGCCCTGCCCCAGCCCCACTGGGCAGCCAAGGTCAGGTGCTGAGGGCCTGGTAGGAAGGGTGGGCTCTAGAGTTAGGTTGAGAGTCCTCACATACCATCCTCACTTCCTGCTGTGACCATGAGTGCTGCAGGGCACTGATCCTACAAGGAGCTGTGACACTTTCTCTTTGAGTCCTGCATCCTTCCAGGGATCAGTGGGTACTCAAGAAATGCTTGTTGAATGAAACAGCCTATCAACCAACTGCCACATCATCAAGCTGGAAGACATGCCATTGGCCAGACAAAAGCCCTCTTCCCTGGTTCATCACCTGGACAGATACTGGTCAGCATTCCTGGGCTGTTGGCCTCAACAGACAGGAACCAGAAGATACTCAAGGGGTCACAGAGTCACAGTGTGCTGGACAGAGGCCAAGTGCAGGACCAGGGATCATCAAAGGGGTCTCAGGGTCACACTATACTGGACCGAGGCCAGGTGCAGGACCAGGGACTATCCAAGGGGTCACAGGGTCATGGTCGCAAGGCTGGATATGGGACCAAAGGACCTTCTGAGGAGTCATGGGGTCAGGATATAGTAGAACAGGGATGGAGTGCATCATGGTGGAACAAGGCTGGGTACAGACAACCTGGGATCCAGGTGTAGCCCTGGCCAAGCTTGTTGACCCCATTCATCCTCAGACACCATCCAGGGCTGACCACATGCCTGGAGCTATTCTAGAAACATGGGAGTGGACATACGAACATGACCCTGCTTCTTGGGGGCAGCCTTGTGGGGGGCGGCCATGAGTGAGTAAATGTTCATGACCGTAGTCAGCTGTGGTTAAGTACTCAGAGCAGACACGAGGTGAGAGAGCATGTTGGATGGGCCAAACCCTGGACTGGGTGGGTGGCCTTGCTGGATTGGCGCCCCTGCCTTCCAGCATCAGCCCAGACCCTCTGACCACCATGTCAATGGTGGCAAGCAGGTCCCCAGCAGGTGGGTGGTGCAGTCACTGTGCATCAGGCAGAAGGGCGAATCCTCCTGGTCTAGGTCCTTCTGCCTGAGCTCATGGGCTTTCTAGGCCCTTCTGGTCTCCTCTGCTGGGCAGGGCTGCCTCAAGGATGCCGGGACCCACTCCCCCAGACATAGTCCCAGCACATGAGATGCACAATTAGGTGCCCAGTCTCGGTGCTGAGCATCATCTTGGCGGGAAGGAGAGGAAGGCTGAGCACCCACTGTGTGCAGCAAGGAAATCAGCCACCAGCTCACCTGGCCTGACCCCTCCCTTTCCCTGTTCTTTAACAAACCATGGGCTCAAGGGCCTGGGGGCCAGGACCAAGCTTTTATTTTTTTTTTTAAAGTTGAAAACAGTAAAAGAAATAATGAAAATTTTATCAAACACCCAGGACTCACGGGTGTTAACAATTGGTTATTTCTGGATTATCATGTTTTAAGAAATAAAGTTCTACAAATAGCTAAAGATCCCACCTCACAACTGTGATGGGGTGTCTGTCCTTCCATGCCCTATATGCATATCCAAAAACAACACACACACAGTCATTCATGTAGGCACACACAGCTTGGTGTGTGGTCTGAAGGGCCCTCCAGGGTGGTGGAGGTGGCTTTGGGTGGGCTAAGTCTGGACGTGGAGCCCCTTGCCCTGAGGACCTGGCAGCACCCCATGACCTGGGATCTCTGGACATGTTGTTCCTTTGCTTCAGTTTGTCCTTCTGATGTGGTCACTGTTAGGCCGAAGCAAATCCAAGCTACCAACATTTCAGTTGGCAGCTTCCTCTGGGTGTCAGGCCCTGATGAGATAGCCTGATAAGACAACCAAAGTGACAGAACCCGCCCAGACTGGAAAGCCCCATGCAGTGACAAACTTCCTCTTGTGAAGCCTCATGCTAATTAAGTACAGACCCATGCTAACAGCTAATTGGACCCCACCATTTCCTTAGTGTCCCCACTTAGGTCCTCCACAAGACTATAAACCCTCCCCTCCCCAGCCAGGTGGTGCGACTTCCCGG
>NW_006922174.1:908058-908995 GCF_000298275.1 Orycteropus afer afer
AGGGACACAGGCCTGCCAGCAAGCATTCCCTGAGGGCAGACAACTGGGGACTTGTCTGCTTGGTGCTGCTGTTTCTTGTCATGGACCGGACATCACATCACCCCTGCTGAGAGCCCTCCCCACCCATTCCTCTGAATGCTGACACAGCATTCCACCCACCATTGGTCAACACTACACTAACTCTGGGTGTTTCCAATTCTGCACCATTACAGTGATGCACGTGCGTCTGACAACATGACCAAAGTAGGTGAGATGAAGTCTGGCCATTCTCACTTCCAAGGAGCATTCTGGCTGAACTTCCTCCAGGACAGATTTGTTAGTCCTTTTAGCAGACCATGGTACTCTTAGCATTCTTCTCCAACACCACAACTCAAAAGCATCAACTCTTCTTCTGTTTTCCTTATTCATCATCCAGCTCTCACATGCTTGGGTTAGGCGCACCTTAGTCTTCAAGGAGACATTTTCAGTCTTCATCACTTGAAAGAGGTCTTTTGCAGCACATTTGCCCAATGTAATATGTCATCTGATGTCATAATTGCTGCTTCCATTGGTGTTGATGGTAGAACCAAGTAATATGAAGTCCTTGACAAACTTCAATCTTTTCTCCATCCACCATGAAGGTGTTTATTTGAACAAGTTGTGAGGATTTTTGTTTTCTTTATATTGAGGTGTAATCCATACTTCAGACTGTGTTCTTCAATCTTTATCAGTAAGTGCTTCAACTCATCCTAACTTTCAGCAAGCAAAGTTGTGTCATCTGTGTATCGCAAGTTGTTAATGAGTCTATCTCCAATCCTGATGCCACGTTCTTCTTCATTTAGTCTAGCTTCTTGGATTATTTGCTCAGCATATAGATTGAGTAAGTATGGTGAAAGGATGTAACCTTGACGCACTCCCTTCTTGATTTTGGATCACACAGTGTCCCCCTGTTCTGTTC
>NW_006922174.1:922945-924514 GCF_000298275.1 Orycteropus afer afer
GTGGGTCCTGCAGTTTGTGCCTGTACTGCAGACTACAGACACCTTACTGTCCATTCTTGTCTGTGGTGTTTTCCCCAGTAGTGTAACGTTTAGCGTGCCCTTCAGCATTATAAAACCCCACTGCTGTGGACTGAACTGTGTCCCTCAAGGACACGTGCCAATCTAGCTGGGTCATGCTCCTCAGTCTTCTGTAACGATCCTCTATTTTGAGAGCTGATGAATTATTCCATGTGCTGTAAACCCTCTCCTCTGTGAAGTTATGGAAGGAGGATTAGAGATTGTTATTTAAGTGAGGCAGGATACAATCTGCAGGGTTAGGTTGCATTTGGAGTTAATCTCTTCTGACATATAAAAGGGCGTGAACAAGGGAGCAGGGATGACAGGGACCTACTGCCACCAGCAAAGAACAACTGGGAGCCAAGTACATCCTTTGGACCCAGGGTCCCTGTGCTGAGAACCCCCTAGACTCAGGGGAAGATTGATGCCAAACCATGCAGATCTCCAAGGCATTCCAAACCCACAGAGCCTGCGAAGAGACAAAGCCCTTCCTCCAGAGCCCACAGAGAAAGCCCTCCCCTGCCTGTGGACTTCTTGCCTTCTCAACTGTGAAAGAATACATTTCTGTTTGTTTAAGCCCCCCTTGTGGTATCTGCTATAGCAACTAGAGGACTAAGACGCCCACTTATTTCTACTTGTGTGTTTTTGGAGAATTTTGATATTAAATCAATTTAGCTAGAATTCATCTGGGTATAGAATTGTTCTCCCAACGGGCCATCAGCCTCTCAGTGCAGCAGGGCTGAGTTAGCACAGTGACACGATCTGTGAGTGAACCCCTGAATCAGGGGTTGTGCTGGGGGGGCCCAGCCACAGTGAGGCCCAGGAGGCAGTGGATACGTGGTGTCAGGCTGTGCTGTGGCAGGCCCTGGGCATGAGTGGAGGTTTAGTGGAGTGGGTGTGGCCTGGTTCCTGATGTCCCACCATGCCCAACTCCGGGCCACTTAGTTCGGGTTTAGGGTCAGCCTGAGTCTGAGCTGCCCCAGTACAGACAGTAACTTTACCTGGCCACCTGCAAAGCCATACCTATACCACCTCCACGAGGGTCTTGTGGGTTTCAATGAGACCATGGAGCGGACTGTGTCCATGTAGGGCCAACACACTGCAGAGAGCCAGACTCAGCCAGGTGTCTCCTTCTACTGGAGGAGGCAACTCAAGTCAGGGATGAGCTGGGCTGTGCCCACTCACTCTGTGCTCCCCGTGCTCAGCCTACTGCAGGGCGGACAGCGCCCCGTCACCACAGAGGGGCCGTGCAGACGGGGAGGGCTGGGGGACCCGGGCATTGCACCAGCGTCTACACACACTGGGGGGCGGACAGCGCCCCGTCACCACAGAGGGGCCGTGCAGACGGGGAGGGCTGGGGGACCTGGGCATTGCACCAGCGTCTACACACACAGGAAAATCCAAGCAGAACGTAGGTTAACCTTCTGGATCCTTCCTGTCTAACAACTGCCCCTGAAGCAGGGCCCGCACCTCGCCCGCTGGCTGCGCCCAGCACCCTGACAGCCATGAGGG
>NW_006922174.1:928774-930962 GCF_000298275.1 Orycteropus afer afer
TAGAGAGGTCCGGGGTGGGGGCTTACGTTTCATGGCAGCCCTATTCCCCCTAACTGCGGGGCCACGGGCCTCACTCCTGTCTGCAGATGGGACAGCAGCCTCTCCCCCGGGAGTGATGACGACAAGCTGAGGTCCCAGCACAGCCAGGCCACTGCGGGCGCTCAGGACACAGACTGCTGTACGACCCTGGTGGGTGACTCGCCTCTCTGGGCCCCTGCTCGGCTGCAGGATGGGAAAAGCGCCTCCCCCCGGGTCATGAGGACAGCTTAGCTTCAGTGGCAGCCGACGTCGCGGCCACGTGCCCCACCCTTCCTGATGTCCAGCCTTCGGCACTGTCCGGAGCCACACTGTCCAATCACCCGGGGCGGAAGTTACCCACCGGGAGATGTCACTAATTGCCGTCTTACTGTGGCTGGTTTCCCTTCTCCTTCCTCAAACACGTTTCTGCTTGCATCTTGGATACTTTCCGTGGGCCTTGAAATTGAATTCACGGAGCACATTCCGCTGGCAAGCGTCCCCAGGGACATATCCCTGTCAATCTGTTGTCTTTCACCATTAGACGCGACAGCGGTGGGTGCCAATCCAATTCCGAGCAGGTCATAAATAAACACCTCGGCTTTTATTTTTAATCCACTTCTCTTCATATTATCGTGACCTCGCTACTTGCAAGGTGAGACGGACACCCCACCATTACGGTAACTCCCTGGCAGCCTCGCACATTCAATTTCAGAATCTAATTTAGTCCCAGCGCCGCTGGACGGAGGGAGAACAGAATGCCGGTGCCTCGCAGCTGGAGCCGCAAATGGAGGGAAAATCTGTGTGGCGACCTTGGCGGAGGCGAGCACACAGCAGACGCGCCCGTAAATACCGATCTCCCTCCTGAAAGGCAGCGCCTGCGGCCCCGAGACGCCGCACGTCTGTGGGCTGGGGCCGCTCTGCCTCCACGCCGGCAGGTGACGGGTCAGGTGCACACGTGCCACCGGGCACACGGACGGGGGATGGCCCCGAGCGCGGGAGGAGGAGCCGTCAGAGGGCCAGGGACGAGCCGCAGTGTGGCTTCCAGTCCTGACCTTTCCCCAGTGGGGCTGGGGCCACGTGAGGGGTGTAGAGATCATGGGAGGCTACTCACAGACGACCCCGTAACACACCAGGGACCGCGGCCTCTGCAGGTCGGCCTGAGACACCCCACGTCCACAGCTGTGACTCGGGGCTGTGCTCCCAGGGCTGCAGGACGACGGGCCAGGCCCCGAGTCTCCTCCCAGGACCCTGGAGGTGCCCATGACAGGCGCACACCAGCTGGGCAGCAAGACGGGGACGGCTGGCTCAGAGGCCCAAACGCCAGGAGGTCTGGGTGCACGCCAGCTGCACCGTGAATGCCCTGAGACACCTGTCCTCGAAGTTCTCACTGGGTCACATGCGACCTGCCCCTTTGTTACATCAGCAGGATGGCACTGGGTGGTGAGCAGGAAACTCATGCCATGGGGGCGCCTGGGCCTGACTCACGGCCATGGTGTGGCCGGGATGGGACCTGGGCCTGACTTCCAGCCAGACCACCCGGGCAGGGCCGGCCTCTCTCTGTGGGGTGGGCTGACGGCAGAGCTTCCTCTCCGGGTGTCAATACACTCACGGTGCTCATAGCAGGCCCCGGAGCTTAAAAAGCACAAGGGAAGTGTTGCCTGCTGTCCTCCATGAAATATTAACAATAGTGCCACACAACGGAAGTGTTCCTAGACCTGTGCTCGAAGCCCGCCCCCTCCCGGTGGATGAAGGGCTTTCTCTGTTATGCTGGTCAGGCCGGTCCCTGCAGGGCGGGGCTTCAACCTCCTTCAGGCATGAAAGGAGCAGATCAGGGGCAGAGGTGAAGCCCAGCAGACCTCCACATGGAGATGGCCAGGGACCCAGGAACGAGGAACGGAGCTGAAAGAGACAAGGGCCTCCCCTGGAGCCAAGGCAGAGTGAGGCCTCCTGGGGCTGCCACCGTGAACAGGGACTAGCCTAACAGTAAGGAGCATTCCTGGTCACTAAAGCCCTGCAGGCGGTGTTTGTTACAGCAGCACCAAGACCTGAAGATAAAGAGTGACACCACCAAGAAAAACCACACCCACTGCCACAGGAGCGATTCCAACTCACAATGCAACTGCCCACAGGGTCTGCAAGGCTGTCAGTCTTCACAGAAGCAAAGCCCAAA
>NW_006922174.1:931421-934073 GCF_000298275.1 Orycteropus afer afer
CATCTTTCTCCCACAGAACAGCTGGTGGGTTTGAACTGACCACCTTTTAGTTAGCAGCCCAGTGCTTAACCACAGGCCACCAGAGCTCCTTCACGAGCACCAACACCAACACCAACTATCCAATACTACTACTAGCAGCAGCAGTGATAGTGTTTGTCGAAGAATAAATGATCATCTATGGAAAACGACAGAGAATTTAACAAATGCACTTAACTAACAAGAGAGCAGAATGTCCCCAGATGGTCCCTGAGAGGAGGCAAGGGACACCTCCCTTCCCATGTGACACCTGGGACTGGGGAGGTATGGAGCAAATGTCCTTGGACGGAAATGCCAACCTAGGTGTCATCCCACGGGCAGGTTCACAATCCGGGGACCACGGAGCTATGTGCCTCGACTGTCTTGAAGAGGCTGTGGAAAGCTGCGAGGGCCCTCTGTGGGCCTTCAAGTCCCATCCCAGACGCAGAGGGAGGAACTCCGTGTGCCTGAAGTCACCCCGAGGGCTGGCAGGGGGAGGTACTGAGTGCTGGCGGACGGGCCACACACTCTTCTGTCACGTCTGTGTCAGGAGCAGGGCCACCTGCTAGGGGCAGGAAAGCACGCCAGCCATGGCCGGAAGCAGGGAATACAGACTGGGAGTTATACTGGGTGAGACCAGGAAGGAGGGGCGTGCGGGCTGGGAGTTACACCAGGTGAGACCAGAAAGAAGGGGTGTGCAGGCTGGGAGTTACACCAGGTGAGGCCTGGAAGGGGGGGCATACAGGCTGGGAGTTACACCAGGTGAGACCAGGAAGGAGGGGTGTGCGGGCTGGGAGTTACACCAGGTGAGACCAGGAAGGAGGGGCATGTGGGCTGGGAGTTACACCAGGTGAGACTAGGACGGAGGGACATGTCGGCAGAGAGTCACACTGAATGAGGAGAGGAAGTAAACCAGGTAGGGAACCCCACAGCTCCAAGCAGGCGGCGCTGGACAGTGGTAACGGCTCCCTTATTGTTCTCTGCCCACTTCTCTCTGTTCAATTGTCTTCTCTCTCTTTTTTGCAGTGGATATGCTGGAAACCGAATCCTGGGTGCGGCAAATCTTACTACTACTAAGCAAAACGTCGGCTGTTTGAACCCACGCGGCAGCACCTCAGGAGACAGGCCTTGCGCGATGATTCCACAAGGTCCGAGCCTCGAAACCTTGTGGGCAGTCCTACTCTGCACACAGGGGTCACCCTGAGTCAGAACTAGGCTGAGCATTCCCTTAGCCAGGCCTGTGGTCCCAAAACAACCAGAGGAAGTGATGGCTGCTGGGGGGAGGTGGGGCACGGTCCAGGGAAATTTCTAGAAGGTGGTTGGTGGTGGCAACAATGTTTCCAGTGTGGTGGTGTTGCCGTGGAGTCAATTCCTAGCAGCACCCCTAGAACTTAAAAACCGTGCAGGTCCATCCTCAGAGCCGCAGGCTGCTCCAGGGGCTGGGAGCCACAGCGGGAGACCCCTGAAGCCCATGGGGTCCTTATGGGCAGGGGGTTCTCGATGTGGAGTCTCAGCACCATTCTTTTGGCCACACAGCCTGCCTTCCTGTGGGGCCACGCCTCCCCCTTCTTGCCCTGTCTCTAGGCTTGGCTGTGGGAGCCTGGGAGCGGACTCAAGTCACGTCCTCCATGAGAAGCAGGGCCCCTTCTCAGTGCCGGGCAGCAGGAAACACCCCCGGAAGGGGCCCAGAGCCCCTGCTTGGGTCCCCAGCCCTGTGGACCATGAAGGTCTCCAAGGCCACCATGGCCACGTAACCGTGCCCAGGTCATGAGACACAGGGCCGAGCAATGGGAAGCCCAAGGCCATGGGCATCTGAGGGGAAGTCTGGCCTGGGCACTGGCACAGGGCAGGGCGTGTCCCTGGGAGGGCCCCATCCTGCTGTGGGCTCGGCATGGGCACAGGCGGGTTCTGCAGAACGGCCCCCACTGTGTGCATGGGGGGCCTCACCGTTCTCCCCAGCATCTCCCAGGTCAGCCTCTCATTGTCCTGAGGAGGGAGCTGCTCAGGGGGAGGGATGGGCCTGGGGTGTGGCCTCACTCCTCAGACATGGGGAGGGGCTCAGAAGTCCTAATAAGAAACTGCTGGGATATCCCTTCCTTCTTCTCATTCTTGACCTGCTGCCCCACTAGGTGCCCCTCCAGCCGCCGATCAAGGAGCACAGGTCACAGCCCGCTGCACTCAGGAAGGTGCCACCAGGTGGAAACCATCGGGGCGTCTGCAGCCCTGCAGTCAACGCTGGCTCCCCACCACGCCTGCATCCCCAACCAAGTGACCCCGGCTCCCAGGGCCAGGCCCTTCGTCAGGTCTGAAGTGGACGCCACCTCATGCCCCCTCAGAGCTGGGCGGCCCTTCTGCTGCCCTCTCCTTCCCCCCACGGCTTCCCGGGGCCCCAGGAGTGCCGGCTCCAACAGTTGATGTCCTTGACAATCCAGTTATTAGTTTGAAAATCTTGCTGCGTTCTGGACCCAACGGGGCTAAAACCAGCCTGCCAGTGACGGCAGCCAGGCCAGGCCTGCCGGCCGCTGGGCCTGGTCAGCTGGCTGGACTGACAGGTGTCCCGAAGGCGACAAGTGGAGGTGACCCCTAGATAGAGTCATCTTCTGAGGGGCTTCTGGTGGCACTGCTGCGGCTGCCCCC
>NW_006922174.1:941578-949314 GCF_000298275.1 Orycteropus afer afer
TCTCCCACAGAACAGCTGGTGGGTTTGAACTGACCACCTTTTAGTTAGCAGCCCAGTGCTTAACCACAGGCCACCAGAGCTCCTTCACGAGCACCAACACCGACACCAACTATCCAATACTACTACTAGCAGCAGCAGTGATAGTGTTTGTCGAAAAATAAATGATCATCTGTGGAAAACAACAGAGAATTTAACAAATGCACTAAACTAACAAGAAAGCAGAATGTCCCCAGATGGTCCCTGAGAGGAGGCAGGGACGCCTCCCTTCCCATGTGACACTGGGGACTGGGGAGGTATGGAGCAAATGTCCTTGGATGGAAATGCCAGCCTAGGTGTCATCCCACGGGCAGGTTCACAATCCGGGGACCACGGAGCTATGTGCCTCGACTGTCTTGAAGAGGCTGTGGAAAGCTGCGAGGGCCCTCTGTGGGCCTCAAGTCCCACCCCAGACGCAGAGGGAGGAACTCCGTGTGCCTGAAGTCACCCCGAGGGCTGGCAGGGGGAGGTACTGAGTGCTGGCGGATGGGCCACACACTCTTCTGTCGCGACTGAGCAGGGCCCCCCGCTGGGGGCAGGAAGGCACGCCAGCCATGGCTGGGGCTCTTCCCGCGGGAGGCTGGCCTGGGTGTGTGCCCGCATGGGGGAGTGCTGCGTGCCTTCAGGCCAGACTGGGCCCCTCCTTCCCCGGCTCTGCAGGGGCTTCTCCTGCATTCATTCATTCACATGTGCACTCATTCAGTCTGTGCAGGGCCAGCCTCTCTGCTTAGTGCTCTCCAGAGACTCGCGGGAGCACGCGGGTCGAGCAGCCGGATGCTGGAGGCCGCATGTGAGGCCACCCGCCCCGTGGCCGCCCCAGCTGTCTGTCCACAGAGGATGCGCTGCAGACCCCGGCCCCTCAGCAGGAATCGCAGATGCAGAGCGCCTCCCTACGCGTTTCCATAGCGTGTCGGTTAGAATGATCGATTTTGGCTATACTGGAGAAAACGCCTCCGGGACGGGGTCTCGCTGGTTTCCTTTCCGCCTTCAGGGGGCTACAAGTGGTTCCCGCTCCCCATGTGGCTTGTCTGTTTCTGCTGCCACCTGCCCGCACCCCACCCCGGACATCCGCCAAGGCCTGGCGACAGTGCTGACAGGCGCCCCTGCGGGCCCTCTGTGCAGAGAAGGCCAGCCTGGGCAGTGCTCCCCAAACACGCCACCTCCGCAGGCCAGCACCAGAGAAACACGCAGAGGCCTCACAAGCTGCTCAAGTCGGAAGTTTACAGACTCCGTTGGCGCAGAGGCGAGGGCCGAAGGTGCCCATTTGCCTGCTGTTGTTTTCTTCTTTACCTGGGAGATGAACCGGGAGCCATCGCACTGACACACGAGGTAGGGGGCAGGTTAATTGGTTTAACGCACTTTTCCAACATCCCGACGTCCAGTCTGTGTGGCCTGGCCCCCGTGAGCACCCCCATGAGCATGCCCGTGTCTGTGGGAGGCAGGTGCCCAGGCCCCGGGGGCTGCGGGCAGGAACTCCGACAGGGGGCTTCAGGTAGGAGGGACCTCAGGGCATCCCACCCAAGCTGTGTTAGGGAAGGAACCCCAGCTGGAGAGGTGGGGCAGGCCCAGCTCTGTCCAGCAGCTCCCAGAGGCCAATGCTGCAACTCGGCCCTCCCCCCGGTGCTGACCTGTGCAGCGGCCCGCCTCGGAGGCGGGGCGGTGAGGCCCCACGGCTCAGGCTGGGGAGGTGCTGGGGGCCCGTGGGCCGAGCTGTGACCAGCACAGAGCTGGCACCAGGACTGCTGCCTCCTGGGCTGTCATCGCCAGTCCCCCATCTTCCCACTAAGCCCAGGGCCCAGGACGAGCTCCTCCCACCCTGTGCCCCCTTCCGGGGTGGTGGGTGGGGAGGATACACAAGAGCACGCCGTCACTGTCCTTGCCGCCACCGCTGTCCTCACGGTCAGTGGGAGCCCACAAGCCGTGCTGGAGAGCCAGAGTCCAGCAGGGTGCCAGGGTCTGCGTGCTCGGCCCTGACCACCCCCACTCTGGCCCCACAGGCCAAGCGCACTTGGAGGTGAGGGGCCTGAGCCTGCCCACCCTGGGGGCTGTGTCGCGGCAGCCTGGGGGACAGGCCCCTGCGTGCCTCCCTGTGCCTGACACTGTGGCTGGAATCGTATTTGGACATAAGATATCTGTGCTTGTTAAGTTCTTGTGTAAAACGGAAGATCAAAAGGTGGCTGAGATGAGATTGGACCAGGAAAGGCTGATGGCGGCTGCCAGCAGGGCCAGGGGCTGCGCAGGGGGACTTAGATTCACTTCAGGCCACCCTCTGGCCTTGCCTCCTGGTGGGCACCCCAGAGCACGGACATGCGGCCAGGGAGCAGGCGCTGGGGTCGGCCTGGGATGATCCCGACAGAACCAAACCCTGCTAGAGACTGAAGTCCCGAGGTACATAAATGGAAAGGCCACAGGAAAGAGGCAGATGTGCCGCACAGATGACAAGACGGGGCAGACAGACATGAGGTGCAGCCGCCGCCCGGCAGCCTACACATGCCTGGGGGCCCTGCAGCACCCCATCGGGAAGTCAGCGACACACACGCCCGTTTGGGGCCAACAGGCATCCAAGCAGCCACTGGACACTAGAGGAAGGTACTGGGGGCGTAAACGGTTTGAATTGAACTGCCAACCTGAAGGCTAACTGTCCGAACCCATCTAGTGGCGCTGCAGAAAGGCCTGGCCACCTGCTTCGGTAAAGATTATGCCAAGAAAGCCGTCTGGGCAGTTCTGCTCTGTAAACAAGGGCCACCACGAGCTGGGATCAAGCGGCTGGCAGTGGGTCTGGCTCGTTGCAGCCAGGACCCTGAGCTCATCTGATTGGGGTGCTGCCGGTGCTGTGGGCAGGAAGGAGCAGGCCCTTATTGCTGGGGGCTGCGGTGCTAGCAGGCGGGGCACAGGCTCTGTCTGCTGTGCACCCCAAATGGTTCCTCCCAGAGCTCCGACATCTGTGTCCACGTTGCTGGCTGCTGCCGAGTCGGTTCTGACTCAGAACGGCCCCATGTGTGCAGAGTGGAACTCTCCACAGGGTTCTGAAGGCCGCGATGTTTCAGAGGCGGACTGCCAGGCCTGCCCTCCGAGGTGCCTCTGGCTGGGTTCAAACGGCCAACCCTTCAGTGAGTCATGCAGCATTTAACCATCTGTGCTGCCCAGGGACTCCTTCTACATGCATGAGGAAGGCAAGAGAGACCAGTGCTGGCAATTGTTAAATCAAAGAGGCAGGCTTCCTGGTGTTCACCGACTGCATCTCAGCCTCTCTGTGTCTCTGTTTTTTTATAATAAAAAGTTATGAAAGAAAATGGTTAACATTGGCAGCACCTGTGAGAATACAGTACATCCACAGGTGGGGGTGTTTATTTAGGAGTTAAATATACCTGCTGCTGAAAAACTGTTATGGTCTGGGAGTTCCCCCAGGTGAGCAAGGTGTGAAGTGATGAGACCAGGAAGGAGGGGAGTGTGGGCTGGGAGTTACACTGGGAGAGCCCAGGAAGGAGGGACATGAGGGCAGACTGACAGTTACACTGGGTGAGACCCGGAAGGGGGGCATACAGGCTGGGAGTTACACGGGAAGGAGGGGCGTGCGGGCTGGAAGCTACACCGGGTGAGACCCGGAAGGAGGGGCATACGGGCTGGGAGTTACACCGGGTGAGACCTGGAAGGAGGGGCGTGCGGGCTGGGAATTACACCAGGTGAGACCCGGAAGGGGGGCATATTGGCTGGGAGTTACACCGGGTGAGACCAGGAAGGAGGGGCGTGCAGGCTGGGAGTTACACCAGGTGAGGCCTGGAAGAGGGGGCATACAGGCTGGGAGTTACACCGGGTGAGACCTGGAAGGAGGGGTGTGCGGGCTGGGAGTTACACCGGGTGAGACCAGGAAGGAGGGGCATGTGGGCTGGGAGTTACACCGGGTGAGACCAGGACGGAGGGACATGTCGGCAGAGAGTCACACTGAATGAGGAGAGGAAGTAAACCAGGTAGGGAACCCCACAGCTCCAAGCAGGCGGCGCTGGACAGTGGTAACGGCTCCCTTATTGTTCTCTGCCCACTTCTCTCTGTTCAATTGTCTTCTCTCTCTTTTTTGCAGTGGATATGCTGGAAACCGAATCCTGGGTGCGGCAAATCTTACTACTACTAAGCAAAACGTCGGCTGTTTGAACCCACGCGGCAGCACCTCAGGAGACAGGCCTTGCGCGATGATTCCACAAGGTCCGAGCCTCGAAACCTTGTGGGCAGTCCTACTCTGCACACAGGGGTCACCCTGAGTTGGAACTAGGCTGAGCATTCCCTTAGCCAGGCCTGTGGTCCCAAAACAACCAGAGGAAGTGATGGCTGCTGGGGGGAGGTGGGGCACGGTCCAGGGAAATTTCTAGAAGGTGGTTGGTGGTGGCAACAATGTTTCCAGTGTGGTGGTGTTGCCGTGGAGTCAATTCCTAGCAGCACCCCTAGAACTTAAAAACCCTGCAGGTCCATCCTCAGAGCCGCAGGCTGCTCCAGGGGCTGGGAGCCACAGCGGGGGACCCCTAAAGCCCATGGGATCCTTATGGGCAGGGGGTCTCGATGTGGAGTCTCAGCGCCATTCTTTTGGCCACACAGCCTGCCTTCCTGTGGGGCCACGCCTCCCCCTTCTTGCCCTGTCTCTAGGCTTGCCAGTGACAGCAGCCAGGCCAGGCCTGCCGGCCGCTGGGCCTGGTCAGCTGGCTGGACTGACAGGTGTCCCGAAGGCGACAAGTGGAGGTGACCCCTAGATAGAGTCATCTTCTGAGGGGCTTCTGGTGGCACTGCTGCGGCTGCCCCCTGAATTAACTCTACCTTCCTTCTCCAAGTCAGGCATCCAAGGAAAGCCCCTGGGCTCTGGGTCCCGCTCACAGGCGCTGGGCGGGGACCCCGCCACTGTCAGCCTCTCGCTTCCTCTCCCCTCGCCCCTGGCCCACAGATGGCCCGCACAGGAGGACATTCACCACTCGGGTACAGCAATCCAAGCCGCCTCACCCTGCGGAGGCCCCTTCCCACAGCAGGGGCCTGCTGGGCGTGGAGATGCCTGCAAGGAGGCGGCAGCAGCTATGGCCACACGTGCTCGTCTACAAGGTGGGGCGAGAGGGTCCTTGTTCTCTCAAGGAAATTGGTGGGTAAGGGGCTGAGAGAAAGGGAGGGAGGGGGTGCAGCCAAGGCGTGGGCACCCCCGGGCAGCCAGGGCTCTGCCCGCACAGTCCTGCTGACGGCTGCTGGGAGGTCACCTGTCTTCTCCTGGCTCTGAGCACGGCCCTGCTGAGGGCTGCTGGGAGGTGACCCACGGCCACGCCCCCGGGCAGCCGGGGCTCTGCCCGCACGGCCCTGCTGAGGGCTGCTGGGAGGTGGAGGTGACCCTGTCCTCTGCTGGCTCTGCGCACAGACAGCTTCGTCTGGGGCACCTCACCGGCCGAGGGACCGTGGCTCCGCCCTGCCCTGCACCCCGTCTAATAGCCCTGCCCGGCCTGTCTCCCTGTCCTGTCACCTGACGAACGTAAATTTCACCCCCCCCCGAGAATCCCTTGCTGTTGCCGCGTGCCATCAAGTCGGTTCCAACTCCTAGAGACCCCAAATGACAGCAGAACTGCCCCAAGGGGCCGCTTGGCTGCTATCTTCACGGAAGTCGAGTCAAGGTGGTGGTGTGTGGTGCTGCAGGGTGGGTCCAAACCACCAACCTTCTGGTTAGCAGGTGAAGGCTTAACCAACAGGCCACCAGGCTCCTTACTGTGGGTTGGCTGGGCTGTTACAAGACCCACAGTCCTCAGAGTAAGACAACAGAAGCCAGTCGTGAGAACATACCCTGCACGGCACCTGGTGCAGTCAGAAGTTACTGGACGGGGACAGGTGCCTTTCTCTCCTGGAAGGTGGGTGTGACAGCTAGGTCTCCAGCAGCCACCTGAGGCCAGGAGGTGACCTGGAAGCCCCAGAGCACAGGACAGGAGCCGCAGTCCCTCGTGACACCAGGAGCCTGGCGACCAGCACGGGCCTGCCTGCCTCTGCCTTTAACTGGGAAAGAAACACGCTGTGTTTCAAAACAGTTTCCTATTAGCTGTAGCTGACCTGAATCTTACTGAGCCTGGGGCCTCTCTCCAGTCCTCCAGCCTCGGTTGGTTCCCCATCTCCAGGGAGCCTTTCCCGACCCACCCCCCTGCCCGCGTGCCTGCTGAGAGGTGAGACCAATCGACTCCAGCCCTGGGTCTGCTGTGCGGCCACACCTAAGCACCTGACCCTGAGGCCCTGCTCTGCAGAAGCAGACACCTTCAGCTTCCTCATGGCGCCTCTGTAAACACTGAATGGGATGGCAAGCACCTTCAACCAACTGGTCCCCCAGGACTGAGCGTGCCTGGCACGGGAGACAGAGAGCCAGCCCCTGGGCGTCACTCTGCAGCTCGGTGCGGACGGTCACTGCAGACAAGGCTCTGCCAGCCTGTGGGCTGTTGCCCCCGTGCAGGGGCCCGAAGACACTGGGCTGAACCAGGAATCCTGCTGGGGCCCGAGGGCCCTGAGCCCACACCATCTGGCACGCTGCCCCCGAGCGGGCTGGACCCCACGGAAGATTCCAGAGCTTTCTCTCACCTGAGGAAGAGGCGCCAGGCACGTGGCACCATGTGGGTGCAGAGCGCACCAGTCTGGGTAAATGACTTGGGAATAACTCCGCTGGGCGACTTGGCCCGGCCATGCCAGTGCCACCCAGCTCCCTAAGATCAGCAACTGCGGGCTGAGCCCGTGAAGGAGCGAAACTGAGAACAGGACTGTCTGAGGAGAAACAGGGCTGTGTGACCCGCTCACACTTGGATCAACCCAGGGCAGAGCCTGGGCCCTGTGGGGGACAGCCGGCCGGAGCTGCAGGAGGCGGGGCTGCTCCTCAGCTCTGCCCCCAACAGTGTGAGCCCGGGAACCCCCAGCACGAGGCTGCCTGCAGGCCTCCAGCCCAGGGTGCAAGCTTCCCAGAGGGGCAGCACACAGCTCCGTGCTCACGGCGCCCCTCCGACCTCTTGTGCCGTCGGCTCCAATGGGACAGAAGTGTCCAGTGGGGTTTTCTCGGCTGTCATCTCTGTGGGAGCACACTGCTAGGCTGTCCTCCCAAGGAGCCGCCAGGTGGGTTCGAACAGTGACCTTTCAGTTAGCAGCTGAGTGCTTACTTGCTGCACCACCAGGGCGCCAACCTCCACTGCACAGGGTGTTACCGTGACCACCACGTATGGTGATGAGTCCCCGGGTGCTGTAAGTGGCCGTGTGCTTGGGCTGCTGACTGGAGGGTGGAGATTCGAGGGAGTCCACCCACAGGCACCTCGGAAGAAAGGGCTGGTGATCGACTTCTGAAAACCCAGCCCCGAGAACCCCGTGGAGCCTACTGCCTCTCAAGACGCGGGGAGGCCGGCTGTTGGAGTCACCTTAACGGCAACGGGTTTTACTGTGACAGAGCTAGGCTCTGAGAGGTGAAGTCACTGCTCAGGGCCAAACAGCCTGCAAGACAGTGGCGGTGGGCTTTGAACCTGGGCCGCTGGACTCTAAAGCCGGTTACGATGGCCGTGCTGCAACACCCCAGCACGCAGGGACCTTCCGCTGAGACGGGCACCTGACGCACTGCCTCTTTCCGTTCTCCAAGTGCCTGGAGACTGCTGCGCTAAGCTCCGTCACCTGGTGGCGCTGTGACCACTCGCTGGCTCTGGAGCCCTCTCCAAGCCCAGAGTGAGGAC
>NW_006922174.1:964508-965947 GCF_000298275.1 Orycteropus afer afer
GGGGTGGGTGGGTGAGTCAGTGTGGGAGGTGAGCTAAGTGGCTGCTGGGCCGGCTGCGGTGAGCCGGTCTGTGAGGGTCACAGGGGACAGTGTGCAGTCCGTGCACCACCCGTCAGGGCAGCAGCAGCCCCTTGTGAGGAGCTGGCCCACGCAGACTCAGTGACCCTTTTTTCTCAGCCCCTTGTGCACGGCAGCCCCATCCCGCGTGTGTGTGTGGAGATGAGGGTGGAGGTGCAGGGTCAGGCTGCCCGGGTGCCCACGGGAGGGGGGCCACAGGCCCGAGGGGATTCAGCCAGCACTCCGGGATCTGCGGCCATGTTTTAAGCGCACCCCCAGACCCCTACCCCACGAAAAGCAGCTCCTGGGCAGGGTCAGACCCACTCCCACGAAGGCTGGTGAGGGGGCATTCCCTCCCATTTGACCCTCGTGTTCAACAGTGAGTGGAAGGCAGCCTGACATACTTGGCTCCTAGCGTGAGATGAAAGGTGGGCACCATGGGAGAGGCAGGCCCAGGTCAAAGCGGAAGGAGGCTATGCCGGGCATCAACACAAAGCAGACAGGCCCCAAGTGGGGACCCACAGAGCCATGGGGCTGAGAAGGGAGGGCGGAGGGACAGAAGGCAGGACACGGGTTCAGGGTAGGAGGGGCAGCCCTGGATTTAGGGTTCCTGCGGGAGCCCCTTACCATATTGGGACATGGTGGTCAACT
Organism: Orycteropus afer afer; assembly: GCF_000298275.1. Lineage (NCBI taxonomy): Eukaryota > Metazoa > Chordata > Mammalia > Tubulidentata > Orycteropodidae > Orycteropus > Orycteropus afer. Next base: position 965,217 of record NW_006922174.1, read on the forward strand.
GCCATGTCAGAAACCAGTCTGAGGGTCAGAAACCAGGCTGAGGGTGAATTAGTGGAAAGGCCTCTCAGAGGACAGGGACAGCCAGGCAGCACAGGGGTTCTTCCCACAGGGGACACATGGGGTTCGAGACAAAGGTGACCACCCCGGGCCTGCGGGCAGGCAGCCTCCTGACCTAGACCCTGGGCCACTGACTCGTTCTGATTCTCCGTCTCTGAGGACCACGGGAGAACCCACGGCAACCGCAGCTTCAGAACAGCACAGCAAGGACTGTGACACCTGCAGGGCCATGTCCCGTCTTGGTTCCCGAGCCCTGCTGTGGCAGACACACCACAGTGGTGGCTTTAACAAACGGGCTTATGCTCTTACAGTTTAGGGGCTGGAAGTTCCACTTGAAAGCGCCAGCTCTAGGGGCTGGGTGAAGGCCCCTTGACCTTGGGCTTCAGTTCTACCTCTTGTTCTCGGCCCACTGGAGTTGTAGGTGTCTCCTAACTCAAGTAGCTGCTGGATGCTTAGGCTGACAAACCCAAGGTCAACAGGTAAAATGGCACAGTCCCAAGATTATGAAGCAACACAGCAGGCCACTAGTTCAAGTCCAGAAACAGTCCCAAGATCGGCCAGCAACCTGGCAGCTGCTGAATGAAGACTCGGCTACATGCCAGAAAGTTCAAAGACCTTTCTCAAAGTGCTTTTTCTATGCAGGAAACAGACCCCATCCCTAAAGCAGCTACACG
>NW_006922174.1:966892-968087 GCF_000298275.1 Orycteropus afer afer
CGTAGCAGGGTCCAGGATGTGTTAAGCTGATCACTTCTGAGACATTTTGAGCAGATCTGGCCCAGAGAAGCAAGGAAGGGGAGCTGGAGGACAAGGGCTACCAGGCCGTATAACACCACCAAGGGACAGAAGCCAAAGGGGACAAGCGCTACCAGGCCGTATAACACCACCAAGGGACAGAAGCCAAAGGGGACAAGGACCTTCTGCCAGGGCCCACAGCAGGACAGGCACCCCTGGAGCCGGCCCCTGGGATTGGACTCCCAGCTTCCTCACTATAAGGAGATATGTTTCTGATGGTCACAGTCCCCCTCATTTGTGGTGTTGGTTACAGCTGCCACAGGGACTCAGACACCCCTGTGAGGAGCAGGAAGCCTGGAGAAGGAAGACAGCGGGGCCACGCATCTTAGCGAGTTAAACAAGTTTGCCTACCACTGCTACAGACCACGCCTGTTTCCTAGAAGCCCGGGCCCGTGTGCCTCTGTGCACTGGCTTGTCCCTCCAGCCAGCGTCACCGTGTTTCCATGCCGGGTTTGCCTGGGTGTCTGCAAGGCTGCTGAGGGGAGGGAGTGACTGCCGAGAGCAGGGGAGATGCTTGGATAAGGTCCATGATGTCATTCCATTTCTTCAGGGACTGAACACATGAGCCTCCAAAGTGTATCTGCCTTCCAAATCAACTACCACTCATGCCATGACCAGGACCCTTCAGTTAATGCTTTGAATGGTGGCTGTAATTTTTTCTCTAAGGGGCGGAAAGGGAGCGAGATGCCGGCGGGACCCTCAGCTGCTTCCCCGCTCTGCTCCCTCGGGCACAGGTGGGAAGCCCCTGGAACAGCCCAGCAGCCCAGGCCCAGAGAAGGGCTCCAGGCCTCGCGGCTGGAACGCCCGGCTCTGCAGCCACAGGGGTGCTCGCAACAGACATTGGGGCAGTGAGAGAGAAGGGGCGGGGCCTGTCCTCTGGAGCCAGCCGCGCGTGCCGAGTGTGACGAGGAAAACAAAACGGTCTCCCAGCAGCCCAGGGGCAGCAGCTAAGAGGCAGCGACGCCCACTAGTGATATCAACCCAGAGAGAAGCACGCGGGCAGGAGCACCGCCTGAGCGGACCTCTGGGTCACAGGGGTGGGAGAGCGGGCAGAGCTCCCTGGGGCAGCCAGCGTGCCCTGCGAGTGGGTGGCACGGAGGACAGGGGCGCGTCGTGG
>NW_006922174.1:968850-970687 GCF_000298275.1 Orycteropus afer afer
GCACAAGTTACACCCCTCATCTAAGCTCGGCACTGGCCGGCTTCTCCAGAGGCCGGGCCTCAGCCAAGACCAGGTCGCTCTGCACATCCTAGCTGATTCTCCAAAGACACGGCAGGATGTCCTTGGCAAGCTGCTTCAAGGAGAAGCAGGGACGCTCTTCTTTGGTCTAGCCCGCATTTCTCTTGCTTTAATTGCATTCTTCGGTGCTTTGAGCCCCTGACACACCCCCTTAGGGCTCTTTCTTCTCCTCTCCTCTCCATTTTCTCAACTTTCATCAGTTATTCTGCTAAGAAAGTTGCCATCAGCTTGGAGCAAACACTACTGGAGTCAGAAATGAGTCAACTTCCCAAGCCCGCTCCTGTTACCAGAACGACTGGTGCGACTAAACAAGGAGGTCCACTTCCCGAAGTCCACAAGGAAAATTACCTGCTAGGGTTTATGTGTGGGACCAGCAAGGACAGTGGCCCTGATTAGAGGGGCCTCCCCTCTGCCGTCAGCCCACACAGCACTTCTGAGCCCATCACCCCTGGAAGCCCTGTCCCCGAGACGTTCAGAAGAGTGGGTGCCATGAAGACCCCTGCCCTCTGGAAGGTACCACGGAGCACTGAGACGACCTGCATGTGACAGGGCCCAGCTGCACCAGCCTGAGGTCCCCTGTGACCAAGGCCCTCACACCCCGCTCATGACAGCCTTTCCTGCTTCCATCACTGGCCAGTCTCTCCGGCCTCCAGGGTCTGCTACGCCGCCCCTCAGTGCCACCCACCCCTGTGGTTCTGGACCCCACGGACGCAGACTATGAGTCTCGGTTCCTCACTCCTCATACAGGGCACTCACCTCACACACCACGAGCCCACACTACACCTCACCAACACGACCACACACCACACCTCACACAACACGACCACACACCACACCTCACACAACACGACCCCGCACCACACCTCACACAACACGACCACACACCACACTTCACACAACTCACACAACACGACTGCGCACCACACCTCACACCACACCTCACACAACACGACCCTGCACCACACCTCACACAACACGACCATACACCACACCTCACACAACACGACCGTGCACCATACCTCACACACCTCACACAACACGACCGTGCACCACACCTCACACCACACCTCACACAACACGACCATACACCACACCTCACACACCTCACACAACACGACCATACACCACACCTCACACACCTCACACAACACGACCACACACCACACCTCACACAACACGACCACACACCACACCTCACACCACACCTCACACAACACGACCACACACCACACCTCACACAACACGACCCCGCACCACACCTCACACAACACGACCCCGCACCACACTTCACACACCTCACACAACACGACTGCGCACCACACCTCACACAACACGACCCTGCACCACACCTCACACAACACGACCGTGCACCATACCTCACACACCTCACACAACACGACCGTGCACCACACCTCACACCACACCTCACACAACATGATCGCACACCACACCTCACACAACACAACCCCACACTACACCTCATACAACACGACTGCGCACCACACCTCACACCACACCTCACACGACACGACCCCGCACCACACCTCATACAACATGACCGTGTACCACACCTCACACGACACGACCCCGCACACCTCACACAACACGACCCCACACCACACCTCATACAACATGACCGCGTACCACACCTCACACGACACGACCCCGCACTACACCTCACACAACACAATCGCACACCACACCTCACACGACACGACCCCACACTACACCTCACACAACACAACCACACACCTCACAC
>NW_006922174.1:974059-978118 GCF_000298275.1 Orycteropus afer afer
TAAGCCTGGGAGCAGCTGCTGAGTCTCTCAGACATTGCCAGTCTGTATCCAGACGGCAGGGAAGCTTCCAGGCAGGTCTGGCTGCACGACGGCCGACTGGCATCTGGGCACTGGACGCCCGCACTGTCCCCGGGGTGACAGGTTGTGTCTGTATGCCAGCCTCCCGGACTCTGGGGTGCTGCTTGCCTCTGGGTCCCTGGAGTTCTGGTGGGAAAGGCTTGTCCTGGCTTCCTGAGGCAGAAACAGGCCCGCATCTCGCCGTGAAGGGAGAGCTCGCTCCAGGTGACCCTGCGAGGGGGCACTCCTCCAGACCCCGCTGGCGTGGCCCTTCCCTTCTATTGTGCGGCTCTGTCGTGGGGGGAATGGTCACCGCGGTGCCACCACCGGCAGCCGTGTGAGCTCTTCTCACGAGGAGCCTAATGTGGGAATCCGTCCCCAGGACGCACAGATTCACCAGTGCTGAGCCATTTCAAAACTCCAGGGGCAAGATACATCTTGACGGACTGTGTCCTAATTGAATGTCTCAATGAATTAGTAGGTTCACGGCTACTTTATGAAGGATGTTTGTATCTACACACGTGATGTTTCGTTCTGACATGTGCTGTCCTTCACATTAATGAGGAGCTCGCTCTTCCCGCATGTTCGTGTGTGCACCTTCCCACGTCAGTGCAGTGTCTGCAGCGTGTCTGTGCACACACACATCTCTCCACATGTACGTGTGTGTGTGTGCATCCACACGTGCGTGTGCACCTGGACACTAACACAGGCCCCGCAGCGAGCCGTCAGCAGTCAAGACTGCGATGCACGGTAGGCAGGGATTCAAGCCAGTGGCCGTCCAGGCGCGTCTCGGCGGCGGAAGGGCATGCCTGGCATCGGGCTTTGTAAAGGAAGTGCCCGCGTCCCAGGCCACTGCCCGCTTGAGGCAGGCTGGGCAGCAGAAGGGTTTTTAAAGTGTCCCAGAGCTCAGCGAGAAGACACTTTCTGGCCTTGGTACCACATTTGGAAGTAAGACTCTTGATAACATTTATTCCAGAATTATGGGTCCATTCAGTGTTTTATTTTTATGTCATCTTGAGACATCTTATACTTTCCCAAAATATATAAATCCCCCCTTCCTATGAGAGAAGAGGCCTGTTGTTTTCACCCTTTTGTCCAGGTTGTGCTTTAAACAAGGAGCGCTGGTGGTGCAGTGGTTAAGGCGCTCTGCTGCTAACCAGAAAGTCAGTGGGTGTGGTTTGGTGGTTTGTTTACTAAGAAACCATCCTGGTGCAATGGTAAGTGCTCAGCTAGGAACCAAAAGGCCAGCAGTTCAAAGCATCCCCCCCCCCCCCGTAGCTCCTTGGGAGAAAGGCCTGGGGATGGGTCTCCATAAAGGTAACAAACAGCCTAGGAAACCCCGTGGGGCAGCTCTTCTCTGCAACATGGTCGCCATGACTCAGAACTGACTCGCCGGCACCCAGTAACAGCAGCAGTGATGCTTACTAGAGGCTGGCTTATGTCACTGGCGGTTTTAAATGCCCCCTTACACTCAGTGGTCAGCCCCTCGCAGACGCTGAATCTGCCCCTTCTCTCTGTCCCCTACCACCCTGAGTTTGGCACAAGTCACACCTGGTTCAGGCCCCTGTCCCGCTTGCCCTGGGTGGGCTGCTGAGTCGGCCTGTCACAGTCCCCACTGTTGATCTCATCCTGCATCTGATCATCTTCCCACCATGCCACCCGGACCACATCGCCGCCCTGCTGACTACTCCCGGTGCACCCCGTGGTGGGCCTCCCTGGCCTGGTCTCCATTGCTCAGCTCTCGGTAATGAGGCTGCACCGTCAGGGCCAGCTTCACCAGAGCCCCTCCTGCAGCTGCCTGGGCCCTGCCCGCTCTGTCCCAGACGACCCCTGCCCTCTGTGGTTCCCGCGCTCCCCTCATCAGTCTATCCCTTCCACTCCTCTGCTTGCCGTCCCGGCCCCCACAGCACCCCTGCCTCTGGTCCTCCAGCCCCATGGCTCCCACACCTCCAGCCCCCACAGCCCAAGTGCTCAGCCCCCATGGCCCCACAGCACCCACCGCCAGCATCCGTGTTCTTGGCCTAGAGCCCTCCCCAGCTGGCTCAGCCCACCAAGAGCCGAACCCAAGGCTCAGGCCCCTGCACTGCACAGAGTGAAGGCTCCTGGTCATTGCAAAGGGACCAAGCCATGACCAGGGCTCTGCACTGACCACTCACCGGACCCCAAACATGGAGTCCTCAGCCCGGCCGGCTCCACTCTGCTCTCATTGGGCCGCTCACTGGCTCCTCAGACTGCACGGAGCTCAGATGAGAACAGAGGAGACCGAGGGAAGGTGACTGGCTGTGCTCTGAGGCCCAGCCCTGTCCTCCAGGCACGTCCATGGCCTGCAGGCGCCCCGGGCCGCCGCCCTGAGCTCACAGGACGTTCTCCTGACGAGGCGGCCATTGCTCAGAACTTATCTGGGTGTCAGCTCACGGAAGCGCCCACACAGCCCAGCGCCTCTGGCCTCAGCAGCAGGCTGACAAAGGGACAAGCAGTCCTGAGCCTGCTTTCCATAAACGCCCTCCTCCTGCGCTCTGCCGAACCACGGGAACAGTGCCCTCCCCGCCCCCCCGGGTCTAAGGGGCTCCTCTGTAAACGCAGGGGCAGCAACGATCCCAACGCCCTTCGAGTGTGGACGGCTATCCCACGTCACAAGGCATCGCTGTTGGGGGCTGCAGGCCAGGATCCAGTGGGCATGGTGACCACAGCCGGCTGAGCGGCAGTGAGCCTGCCTGGCATCACACTCAGCCAAACACGGGCCTAGTCGGGGCGAGGGAGGGTCAGGCCTGGCGGCAGGAATGGCCAGCTACAAAGAGGATCAGGGTATGGCCGGAAGGAAGCTGGGAAGGGCGGCACGGTCAGATCCCCGACTCTGGGAAGTCAGGTCTCTGGGGACAGAACGGCTTATTGTCTCCTTCTCTTAAAGCTGCAGCCAGCAGTCAGCCAAACCACCCCACCACCCAACATCGGGGTGACAGTCGCCCAACACTGGGGTGACACAGCCTCTGTCTCTCAGTCAGAGTGAGCACACACGCCCTGCCAAAGATGTGCCCCCAGTTTTGGTTTGGGATGTGTGCCCCCAGCAGCAGGAGCCCAGAAGCACCGGAACGTGTTCAGCACAGGGGCCCGAGGAGGTTCTGTGGGTCAGAAGCCAGTGGGGCGGTGGGCTGGGGAGCACGCACCACCTGACAGCACAAGGAAGGAGCGAGGACAAGCGTGAGGGGCCCGCCCCCATATACAACCGGCGGTGCAGCAGAGGTCGGGCAAATGGAGGCGGGACCCGAGCTGCCAGGTTGCCCTCTGGAGCCCAATGCTGGCATCCAGTACCAATGCTCTGAGCACTGTGGGCGTGTCCCCGAGTGCTGTGGGCGTGTCTGTGAGCACAGTGGGTATGTCCCTGAGCACTGTGGGCGTGTCCATGAGCGCTGCGGGCATACCACGGAGTGCTGTGGGCATGTCCCCAAGTACTGTGGGTGTGTCCCCGAGCACTGTGGGTGTGTCAGTGAGCACTGTAAGCATGTTCCCAAGTGCTATGGGCATGTACCTGAGTGCTGTAGGCATGTCCATGAGCACTGTGGGCGTGTCCCCGAGCACTGTGGGTGTGTCCCCAAGTGTTGTGGGCATGTCCATGAGCATTGTGGGCATGTCTGTGAGCACTGTGGGCGCGTCCTGAGTGCTGTGGGAATGCCCATGAGCACTGTGGGCTATGAAGGCTGTTGTTCTCACCTGACATTACGTGAGTCACAGGGGTGACAGTGCCCCCTCACTGACCACACACTGCCTACCATGTGGGGAGGTAGCAGGGGCTCAGGCAGCAGGACGTGGCCCAGCACCTCAGGGGATGGTGGGCATCTTGGCCTGGAGGCCAACATTCCTCCAGTAGTCAGACCACCATGCAGAGCGACGCAGGGATGTACGGGCCTCCCTCCACTGGGACCTGCAGGTCATGCAGAGTCTGTAAGGCACACACAGGTGTGACTGCCCCAGCACGTGGCTTAGGGAGGTTGAGTGATGGGCCCT
>NW_006922174.1:978218-979609 GCF_000298275.1 Orycteropus afer afer
GCTGGCATCCAGTACCAATGCTCTGAGCACTGTGGGCGTGTCCCCGAGCGCTGTGGGCGTGTCTGTGAGCACAGTGGGCGTGTCCCTGAGCGCTGCAGGCATACCACCAAGTGCTGTGGGCATGTCCCCAGGTACTGTGGGTGTGTCCCCGAGCACTGTGGGTGTGTCAGTGAGCACTGTAAGCATGTCCCCAAGTGCTGTGGGCATGTACCTGAGTGCTGTAGCATGTCCATGAGCACTGTGGGCGTGTCCCCGAGCATTGTGGGTGTGTCCCCAAGTGTTGTGGGCATGTCCATGAGCATTGTGGGTGTGTCTGTGAGCACTGTGGGCGTGTCCCAAGTACTGTGGGAATGCCCATGAGCACTGTGGGCTATGAGGGCTGTTGTTCTAACCTGACATTACGTGAATCACAGGGGTGACAGTGCCCCCTCACTGACCACACACTGCCTACCATGTGGGGAGGTAGCAGGGGCTTAGGCAGCAGGACGTGGCCCAGCACCTCAGGGGATGGTGGGCATCTTGGTCTGGAGGCCAACATTCCTCCAGCAGTCAGACCACCATGCAGAGCGACGCAGGGGTGGACGGGCCTCGCTCCACTGGGACCTGCAGGTCATGCAGAGTCTGTAAGGCACACACAGGTGTGACTGCCCCAGCACGTGGCTTAGGGAGGTTGAGTGATGGGCCCTATGTCACACGGTGTCACACTGACAGAACCTGCTCCAACCAGTGCCCAATGCCTACACTAACACGTTACAGCCCAGCTGACATAAGAAAGCTTCTAAAAGCTGAGACCATACCAAGCCCCTCCACAGGGCCATGAACACACCCTGGCTTGTGGCACTGTCTCTGGGTCTGCGTGCATGTGGCCACGGCCCATTGTTTCTGGATGTGATCTGTGCCGCATGGCGGGAGATGGTGCAGAAACGCAGCCGGCACTGGGGGGTGCTCACAGGTGACCCGCCCTCCCGTAGGAACCGACCCGGCGCCTCTGCAGAGGCATTTACTTACCTGGAAGTCTCTTTCACCCAGAATTTCCCTCCTCCACCTCAGGAGAAAGGCTGCACAGACGTACATGTGGAAATGAGAAAAGCCCTCGGGTTCCGACTGTAAGAGAATAAGTGATGAAGACAACGTTAGCCTGTGGGGCCACGAGGGGCTGTGAGGGTGCTGGGGCGTCAGCAGCCTGTCATCTGACCTGCTGATTAGGGTTCAGCCCCTACAACCACGTGAGTGAGGAGACTCCTCGAGACTGACACCTGACCCAAGGATTTAGGACTTGCCAACCTCCACAACTGTGTGACCATTTCCTTGGCAGTTTGTGAGTTCTGTGAGACATTACAGTGAAAAACAGAACCCTAAGATGGGAGGGAGAGTACTGAGGAAAGGAAGAG
>NW_006922174.1:981729-991914 GCF_000298275.1 Orycteropus afer afer
CCCCCATCCACCCTTTGCCCCACCCCAAATTCATGTCCTTCACACATGCAAAACGCAGTCACCCCATCGCAGCCCTCTTTTTCTGTTCTCTGGAAGCGTCTGCATGAGACAGGGGTCTCTGTGTTGCTCTGCTAGGGCCCCAGGAAAGCAGGTGCATGCTTTTCTTCTGCAAGGATCTTCGCTCCTGACTCCATTACCATAAACAGCCCTGTCTTCCACCTTCCTCAGCATGGCTTCAGAAATCTCTATTTTCCTAGGAATTTGCCATCTAAGTTTTCACATCTGGTCACACTCTGTTTTCCTTTACTCTCTGCTGCATTTATAATATCCCCTTCGCAATTCCCAACACCACTTGTAAGTGCTTTTTCTCATTTTCTCAGTTATTAATCACGACTGCTGTTGTGTGCCATCGATTCCGACTCACAGCGACCTGTATGACAGACCAGAGCTGACCCACAGTCGATCCAACAGAACGCAGAAACGATTGAACATCATTAGGATCACAGGCAAGTAAAATTTTTCTGAAGATAATTCAAAAACGGTTGCAGCAAGGAACTGCCAGAAATTCAAGCCAGATTCAGAAGAGGATGTGGAAAGAAGGTATCGTTGCTGATATCAGATGGCTACTGGCTGAAAGCAAAGCATACCAGACAAATGTTTACCTGTGTTTTGTTGACTATGCAAAGGCAATTGACTGTGTGGATCTTAATAAATTATGGATAGCACTGTGAAGAACAGGAATTCCAGAACACTTAATTGTGCTCACGAGGAACCCGTACACAAACCAAGGGGCTGCTCAAACAGAACAAGAGGATACTGCGCGATTGCAAATGAGAAAAGGTGTGTGTCAGAGTCGTGCCCTTTCATCATATTGATTCCATCTGTCCGCCACTCGCCTGTCAGTGTGTCGTACTGGTGACTGCATGTTGCTGTGATGACGGAAGCTAGGTGACTAGTGTTTTAAATACCAGCAGGGTCACCCACACAAAGCTACCAGACTAGGACAGATGAGGCAACCAAGTCAAGACATCAGAAGACCTACTGCACTGGGCAGATGTGCTGCAAAAGACCTTTCTGAAGTGTTAGAGCAAAGATGTCACTTTGAAGACTAAGGTGCACCTGACCCAAGCCATAGTATTTTCAATAGCCTCATATGCATGTGAAACTTGGACAACGAATAAGACTGAAGAAGAACGGATGCCTTTGAATTGCGGTGTTGGCAAAGAATATTAAAAACACTATGGACTTCCAGAAGAAAGAACAAATCTGTTTTGGAAAAAAGCACAGCTGGAATGCTCCTTAGAAGTGAGAATGGCCAGACTTTGTCTCATGTACATTGGTAATGATGCCAGAAGGGACCAGCCCTTCTGAAGGATGTCATGCTTGGTAAAGTAGAGAGTCAATGGCAGGGGTCGGCACAGTGGCTGCAATGGCGGGCTCAAGCACAGCAAAGACTGTGAGGACGGCACAGGACCGGACAGTGTCTCATTCCACTGTACGAGTTGCTACAAACCAGAACTGACTCCGTGGCACCTAACAACATTCAATCTGTCTGCTGAGCAAACAACCTGAGAGGCTGAACTCTATGAAGAAGAACATGGCATTAGGACTGACGGAAGACTCATTAATAACCTGTGACATGCAGATGGCACAACCTTGTTTGATGAACATGAAGAGGACTTAAAGCACTTACTGATGAAGACCAAAAACTACAGCCTTCAGTAAGGATTACACCTCAACATGAAAGATAAAAAATAAAAGAAACAAAACTTCACAACTGGACCAATAAGGAACATCATGATAAATGGTGAAAAGGTTGAAGTTGTCAAAGATTTCATTTTACTTGGATCCACAATCAACACCCATGTAAGCAGTAGTCAGAAATCAAACAACATATTGCATTGGGAAAATGTTCTGCAAAAGACCTCTTTTAAGGGTCAAAAAGCAAAGATGTCACTTTGAGAACTAAGGTGTGCCTCACCCAAGCTATGGTAAGGCACTTGACTGCTAACCAGAAGGCTGGCAGTTCAAACCCACCAGCCACTCCTAGGAAGGAAGATTGAGCAATCTACTTCCATAGAGATACTGCCTCGGAAACCCAAGGAGGGGTCACTGTGAGTCCAATCTAACTTGGTGGCAATGAGTTTGGTGTTTCTGATTTATATGTATGTCTGGTGGTGTAGTGCCTAAGGCATTTGACTGCTAACCTGGAGGCTGGTGGTTCAAACCCACCAGCCACTCCTCAGAAGGAAGACTGGGCAACCTACTTCCCTAACGATACCGCCTCAGAAACCCAAGGAGGGGTCGCTATGAGTCAGATCTGACTCGACAGCAGTGAGTTTGGTTTTGGTTTTTTTCATACGCGTATAACAACTGAATGATGAATAAGTTAGACTGAAAAAGAGCTGATGCCTTTGAATCATGGCATTGGCGAAGAATACTGAATATACCATGGACGGTCAGGAGAACAAACAAATCTGTACGGACACAGTGCTCCTCAGAAGCGAGGATGGTCAGACTTCATCTCACTCTAGACATATTATTAGAAGGATATCGTGCTTGGTAAGGGAGATGGTCAGCAAAAATGGGAAGACCCTCAATGAGACTGACGGACACAGTGGCTGCAACGATGGGCTCAGTCAGAGCAGGGACTATGAGGACTGCACAGGAGGGGCACTGCTCCATTCTACTGTGCATGGGGTTGACTCGATGGCACCTGATAACAACAAAAATCTTTATGAGAAGGACCTCTGGTGGTACAGGAGTTAAGCGTTCAGTTGCTAATCAAAACGTCAGTGGTTCGAATCCACTGGCCACAAGAGGGAGAGGGATGTGGCAGTCTGCTTCCACAAAGATTACTACAACAAACAAACAAAAACCCATTGTCATTGAGTTGATTCTGACTCCTAGTGATGTGATAGGACAGAATAGAACTTCCCCATAGGGTTTCCAAGGCTGTAAATCTTCACGGAAGCAGACTGCCTCATCTTTCTCCTGGGAGTTGCGGGTGAGTTCAAACTGCCAACCTTTTGGTTAGCAGCTAAATGCTTTACTCCTGTACTACCAGAGTTCCTATCATAAAGATAATAGCCTTGGGAACCCTATGGGGCAGTTCTACTGTCCTGTAGGATCACTGAGTCAGAACTGACTTGACGGCAACAGGTTTGGTATTTTGGGGTGCATCTTTATGAGAGCAGACTGCCAGGTCTCTCTCCTGAGGAGATAGTGCAGGGTTCACACCTCTGACACTCCTGTCAGCAGCCCAGCACTCCAGGCCTTCTTAATCATGATAGAGCTTTGCTATTTTCCACAGTCTCTTCAGAGAACCAACTTTCAATTCTGATGATCAGCATTAGATCTGTTGATCTTTTCTACATCATTCATTTCTGCCATTATCTTTATTATTTCTTCAACTGACTTTTTTCTCCTTTAATTTCTTCTTATGGGTATTTTCAAACACACCCTAAAGCAGAGACACTTTTACTTATTTTTAATTTATTTACTTGTTCTTTTTCTAACTTAAGTAAGGTAATTAACTCATTAGTGTATAACTCTTCTTTATTTCTGACAAAAGTAAGCATTTAAGGCTGTTTCCTCCTAAGTCCACTTTAGCTAGCTTGCATCCCACAAGTTTAAATTGTCTCTATAATCTCTGAGTTCTAATAATTTTTTACTTTCTTTTACGATTTCCATGTTTGAATTCTGGGTAACTTATCAGTGTGATCTTTAAAACCTACAAACCCATGTGGCTCATGTTTGTTCCTTTTGCCTCTTTAGCTTTTCTTTTGGTCATGGATTTGTAACTTAATTATGCTGTGAAGGAGAATGATTTCTATGATGCCAACGGTCGTGGGTTTGTTTAGATTTGATTTTTGCAGTAGAACACAATCATGTTCCAAAAGGTCCCACGAGTCAGGGCAGTCACACATCACCAACACAAACCCTGGAGCAGCACTGCCTGGGTTTAAATCCTGGCTCAGAGACACGTATACTACCTGTGTGATCTGGGTGAACTTATGTGCCGAGGAAATGACGGAAACCACTTAGAATAATGCTGGAAGACAGTAAACGGCATGTAAGTGCCAGCTATCAATTAAAAAAAATCCAAATCCACTGCCACGGATGATTCTGACTCACAGCGATCCCCTTTGGGTTTCCAAGGCAGTAAATCTTTATGGAAGCAGATTGCTCAGTCTTCCTTCCACACAGTGGCTGGTGGGTTTGAACTGCCAACCTTCTGGTTAGCAGTCAAATGCCTTAGGCACACCACCACCAGAACTCCTTCCAGCTATCAACAGTGGAGTCTTAAAGCAAGTACGTATACACTGAAATGCATAGCTACAGTGATCCTTATACATTCAGATAAAGTTAATCAATGGAGCTATTCAAATCTATAAATATTTATTGATTTTCAGCCAGCTTGTGATTTATCAGTGACTTGAGAGGTATTTAAAACTCCCATCACCATGGTTCTCCACGTGTGGTTGTGCTGTCTAGGATTCCAATGCAGAGCCACCCTCCAGGGCAGAGCAGAACTGCCCTTTGACCACCGTGCACCAGGCCTCCACAGTTCTCCATGTTCCACCAATCTTTGTTTTATATTTTTGTAATGTACGTTATTAAGTGCATAAAATTTAAAATCATTCTATCTTTCTGATATACTGAAATTTTATGAACATACCTAACCTCCTTTATCTCACATAATGTTCTTTGCCTTTTTTGACCGTAAACTACACATCCTATGACTGTAAGCGCACACCAGCTTTGGTTGGGTTGTCTCTATTTATACCACCTTTAATAAGGAGTCACGATATTGACCCACACATATGGTATGGGTCACTTCTGACCCATACCATAAACTGTACCAACTTAGTGTGTGGTATCAGTTGTGACCCGTGTTTGTGCTTCTGAAAGCACCCCCACCCCACCAAGTCCCCTGTGCCTTTTGCAGCCCCCTTCTCCCACCCTCCATCCACAAGAACCCATGGCCTTGCTCTGTCGCTGTGTTCTTCTGGGGCCTCTGGAGTTGTACAGTTGTCAGGTGCCATCCAGTCAATTCTGACTCAGAGTGAGCCCAGGCGACAGAGCAGAGCTTCTCCACAGGGTCTGCTAGGCTGTCATCTTTACACGAGCAGGTCATAAGGTCTTTCTCCCATGGAGCCCTTCGGTTAGTGACTGAGTGCTAATCCTTTGTGCCACCAGGGCCCCATAATCATACGGAACCCAATGGGGCAGTTCTACTCGGTCCTGTGGGGTTACTCCGAGTTAGAATTGACTCAACAGCAGCAGGATGGACTCTCTGAGTTGGCATTGACTCAAAGGCAGCAGGACAGACTGTCATGGGTTCTTTCACTTCACATAATACTTTGAGATGTGTCCATGTTATCACCTGTGTCAACACCCACCCCTCTCTGATTTCTGGGGAGTACAGAGAATGCTTCCCTTGTTGCCTGGAAAGCCCTACTCATTCCTCAAGGTTCTTCCCTTCCCACAGGTGTTCAGCTGTTCTGCCATCCTTCCCAGGGAGCCTGGGGATGTCTATGGGAGTGTCAGTCACACTGTCCTCAAGGGGCACCTAGTCCTTCTGTCCCAGGGGACTCTGAGTTCTGAGGTGTGACTCCTCTGTAACCCAGTGCCAAGCTCAGAAGGAGCATTGGAGATGGGATGAAATGATACACACGCTCCAATCTACCAACTCAGGCTACCAGGAGACTGCAGCTGAACCAGGCGGAGCGGCACGCTGGGAGCACCGAGACGGAGGTACCTTCCCCTTTCACACGCTCACTAGGTGCCTGAACAGAGAGGTACCTTCCCCTTTCCCACGCTCACTGGGTGCCTGAACACAGAGGTACCTTCCCCTTTCGCATGCGCACTAGGTGCTTGAACAACACACGACACCCTCCAGTCCTTCCAGCCTGGAGAGAACTAGCCCACAGTTTGCAGGAGTAGGATCAGCACTGCAATGAGAGCTGGAAGAGGTCTTGGGAGCACTTAGGAATGTTTCAGAATGATGGTTCCCCATGGAACCCTGTTTACGTTCTTAATTTGCTAACAGCCCTTTCCGCATAGGCCAGCCTCAGGCCAGCCCTCCTCTCACTCGCCTTCAGGATTAATGAGGTCAGGCTCTAAACCCCGCAGCCCCACAAGATGTCCCCAGCTGACAGGCAGGGTGTTCTGAGGAGCACGCTCCAGGGAAACAATGGAGCTTTACAGCTCCACTAAGTGGATTATTTGTCTTCACTGACTTGGTAAATCATATTAGAATAGCAATTTAATAAATAACAATTCATATCATAAATGGAAAATGGGCTTCTGCTTTAATGAAGCTTAACCTGGACAATAAACATCACTATCTGAGCGGGTGCACAAATGGTAAGGCGGGCGCATGCAGCAGGCCCCACGAATCATGGGGAATGCCGTGCCACCATGGCCACAGCCAGGCCAGGCCAGCTGCACCCACTCAAGGAGTGGGCTCTGTGACCTTGGGGTCCAGCAAGGCCTTCCTAATGGTGTGTAAGTCGCCCAGCTGAGTAGTGGCTTAGTGCTCGCTAGGGAAACAGAGGTGCGACTTAGAAAGGCAGCCCAGGGTTGGCTGGAGCCAGAGTTCCCACAACCCACCAGCTCAGGGACAGGCCTGAGGAGAGGGAGGGGGTGCCTGAGCCAGGGTCCCTCCGCTCCCATCCCACGGCACCCAGGTATATCCAGCAAATCCTGGGCAATGGTTTCCCAGCTCCGGACTAGCTCCGGGTGAGAAGAGGGGAGTCAGCAACATTAGAAAGGTGGACACCGGGATGAGGCCTGGCCAAGGCTCAGCATGGCTCCACCTCAGGGGTCCCAGGACGGGCCGTGGGGGCAGGGCTCGGTACCACTCTCCCCCTCCCACCCTGGGCAGAGGGGTCTGGACTGACCCACTGCAAAATCCTAAGCCCCTTTCTTTTCCCAACAGAAATGAGACTGACCACGTGGGCAAACACTGCCCCCATGTGTATGACCTCCTCCGGGCCCCACTGCACCAATGACTGCGGGTTCCAGCAATTTCTGGATCTCACCGGGAGAAGGACGCCCCCCCCCCACCTTCCTGGGTGGCTGTGGTGCTGCTGGGCAAGCAGCGGAGGGCCCTGGAAAGCCCGAGCCTTCGCTGGGATCAGGCCAGTGCCCAGCTCCACCTCCCAGGACGGGCACAGAAAGAGCACCGAGCCCCAGGCCTCCCTCACTGCTGCCCCGCCCATGGGGCCCACGTGACCCTGCTTCAGCCAAGCCGCTCTGCACGCTGGCCCCAACCAGGGCCTGTTCCTGCCTTCACCATCTGTCCCCACACGTGGCCCTGACCTGGACCGGTTCTGGTCCCCAGGCAGAACCAGCACTTCAATAAAAGTCCACGAGAACCCATCAGACCTGGCGGCTGAGGACTCAGGGATGGTGGTGGCCAGGCCCCGATGGTCTGGGACCAAGCACACACTTAAGGAGCTGGGCACTGGGGGCCTGCAGGGCCGGGAGGGCCTCCTGCATAGGGAGGTCCAGGCAGACTGGAGACGGAGCAGCCAGTTGACCTCCCGGGCAGGAGGCTACAAGAGGAAGCCGTGCCCCAGCTGGGAACCCCTCTGCATGCTGCCGACTGCAGAGCAAACAGTCACGTCCCTGCACGAGCCCTTCAGGAACCTGGTCTCCGGGATTCTGGTGGGTGGTGAACACGCTTCTGACGTACAACACAGGAAGAGAGCAGAGTGGCAAAGTTTGGTTCGGATCACTTCCTCGTTGCCATCTTCATCACTAATTAGGGACACAGTGGCTGGGTTGAGTCCCTGACAATAACCGACGGGCTGTGCAAAACGTGTCCAGGGTACTCCCGGGAACACCAGGCGGATGCGGGAATGTTCCTGGCACTGTGGGAGGAAGACCGATGGAGGTCTCCTACGTGGATGCTGACAGGCTCCTATGCCGCCTGACAGAAGCCCAGAGCTGACCTGCAGAAAGCTCCACTGTCCACACACAGACCAAGCAATCATTTTGTCATTTTGCGGGGCCGTGGGAATCCAGAAGGCAAGGAAGGTGGATCTCAACCCTGCTCCTAGGGCCCTGCACCCGAGGCTCTATGAGGGGCTGTGGTGTACCTCCAAAGCCTGAAGCCCTGTGCCCCACGGCCCTGCGAGGTGCTGTGGGGACAGTGAACACGACACAGCTGGGCTCCACTTGTACAGAGCGGAGTGGACCCAGGCAGGGCCTGGAAGCCGATCCAGCTTTTTGAGCTTACATTCACGAGTACCTCCCTTTAACTGCAACCCCATTTCTGCCCTCCACATCCCTGCTCTCCCCCTTGCTCTAGAACTCGGTCCTCCCCACCCAGAGCCCGGGTTTAACGCAGAAGGCTGAGGGCCCAGAGGATCATCTGAGCCCACCTCCTTCCTCTACATGAGAAGCAGCCAAGAATCCTCCAGGGACTTGCCCAGGGTCACCCTCATAGGTGGGAATGGAGGTCTAGAAGGAACGTTGCTCGTATCACCAACACTATGGCAGAAACTTACAAAGACAACTCATGTCAGAGCCCAGACCCACCTGGCGGTGACCATTAAAGTGCCCCACCCCCGTTCCAACTGGACTGACAGCTGGCATCTCTGGGTCCACGCTCTCACAGCCTTCAGTAAACTGTCCCTTAAACCAGCCAGCTACAGCCACTGTCACTTCTGAGGACCCCAACACAGTACCCCTACATCCCCAGGCAGAGGAGCTGAAAGGCCACCCTGGCAGGTAAAAGCCAAGGCAGGCTGTGGGCAGCAGGAGCCCACCCTGCGGACCTCTCCCTGCAGAAGTGGTGGAGGTACCCAAGAGCGCATCCAACAACCCAGGAGCAAGACATTGATGGAAAAGCTGTGAAAGACTGTGAAAGACGCAAAGAGACCTACTTACACGGAGAGGTAGACCAGGTGCACAAACCAAACTGGACGTTGACAAGACGCCAACTGCCTCTATTTTCTTTTATAAATTCAATGCATTTCCAATAAAACTCCACCCAGGATTTTTGGTAAACTGGGACAAGCTTATTATAAAGTGGGTATCATTCTGAACTAGGTGTTGGTGAATAACATTAGCTATCCTCTGGATGGCCAGAAGAATGAACAAATCTGTCTTGGAAGAAGTACAGCAGAATGCTCCTTAAAGAAAGGATGGCACGACTTCCTCTCAGGTACTTTGGACATGTTACCAGGAGGGACCAGCTCCTGGAGAAGGACATCATGTTTGGTAGAGGGTCAGAGAAAAAGAGGAAGACCCTCAATGAGACGGAATGACATACTGGCTGCAAAAATGGGCTCAGACATTCCAATGACTGTGAGGATGGCACATGATCAAGCAGTGTGCTGTACTGTTGTACACAGAGTTGCTGTGAGTCAGAATTGACTCAAGTGCACATACCAATAACAACAACAAAGTTAACACTGAAGAGCAAAGGGCCAAGAAGAGCAAGACAAACTCAAGGGGAAAACAAGGGAAATTTGCCATCTCAGATATCAAGGCATTCTGTGATGGTAATAAAGACCATGTGATACCAGGACAGACAGGACACTGGGAAAAAGGACCCAGAAACACACCATCCTAATGCGGATATGTCAGCAATGACAAAGGGGGCGGTGCAAACAATGGAGAAAGGAGGCGTTACTCAATAAACGGTACTTAGATGACTGCGAATCAACTTGGGAAAACAATCAGAACCCCACCAAACACCATACACACAAAAAAATTCAAGGTAGACTAGAAAGTGAAATGTAAAAGCAAAACTTTAAAAAGAATAAAATATAAATTTTAAAAACTGATATATATGATTGCACAAAAATTAAAAATTTCTGTACAACAAAAGACACTATAATTAAGGTGGAAATCAAGCCCTGGACTAGAAGGTATGTGCACAGCATGTTGTTGTTAGGTGCCGCTGACTCAGCTCCATCCCAGTGACCCAGCGTAGAGCAGAACGAGACACCGTTTGGCCCTGCATCATCCTCACTATCTTCGCTATGCCTGAGCCATGTCACAGCCACCGTGTCGATCCATCTTGGTGAGGGTCTTCCCCTTCTTCACTGACTGTCTACCTTCCCAAGCGTGATATCCTTTTCCAGGGACTGGTCCCTTCTGAAAACATTTATAAAGTCCAGCTATTCTCGCTTCTAAGGAGATTCCTGCTACACTTTGTACAAG
>NW_006922174.1:992594-993911 GCF_000298275.1 Orycteropus afer afer
AACTGCAGAGCAACCGAATACACCTGAATTAATAACCAAAATAAATAAATAAATAAATAAAATACACCAGCTTCACCTTTCCAAAACTATTAAATCATAAAACCAAGACAAAACAAATCAATACATAACTAACAGTTAAAGACAACTTCAAAATGTCTAGGAAACAACAGGCAACCTCAAATCAAACAAACAAACAAACAAACAAACAAAAAAAACAGGTAAGACAATAGAAATAAAATCCCAAACAAAAGTCTCATTAAATATGGAGGAAGAGGAGACAATAGAATTATCCAAGAAGGAATTTAGAAGCTATGTTTATAGAACTCTACAAGAACTTATGGAAACTCCAAACAGAATGAAAGAGAACACAGTACCTTGGAAGAACTCAGGAAAATCATTCAAGAACAAAACAACAAGATTAATACACAATCAGAACTCATACAAACACAGCAGTTAGAAATCCAGAAGATGAATACCAAAATTACAGAATTACACAACACAGTGGAAACAAAAAAGAATAGGCTAGAACGGGCTGAAGAACGCATTTCCCAACTAGAAGATAAATCCCTGGATGCCAGCCTGTATGAAGAAAAATCAGAACAAAGATTTAAGAGAAATGAAGAGAACCTAAGAGTTACATGGGACGACATGAAAAGGAACAACATACACTTCACTGGAATTCCAGAACAAGAAGAGGCAATCAATCAATCAATCAATCACACTGAAAAAAAATTGTGGAAGATCTACTAACAGAAAACTTTCCACATATCATGAAGGAAGAAAAGATATTTGTCCAAGAAGCTCAAAGAACCCCATGCAGGATAGATCCCAAGAGAAAAACACCGAGCATATCATAATCAAATTCTCCAAAACCAAAGACAAAGAAAGAACCTTGTGAGCTGTCTGGGACAAAAGAAATGTTACTTATAATAATCAAACAGCTAGGCTGAGTTCTGATTACTCAGCAAAAACCATGCAGGCAAGAAGGCAATGGAAAAGCATATATAAAACACTGAAGGAAAAGAACTTCCAACCAAGAATACTATATCCAGCCAAGTTGTCTATCAAAAATGAGGACGAAATCAAGACATTCTCAGACAAACAGAAATTAAGGGATTTTGTGAAAACCAGACCAACCCTATAAGAAATGCATAAGGAAGTCCTTCCAATAGAGAACCCACAACAGAGAACAACAAAATCAGGACACATGATATCAACACTAAAACCAAATCAGAAGCAGACACACAAAATAAGACCATAAAACTTATACACTAAAAAACAAGGAAGTCAATGTGTACATGACAATCTTCCATTTGG
>NW_006922174.1:994311-995714 GCF_000298275.1 Orycteropus afer afer
GATAAGAAAAGAAAACCCATAGATATGCTGCCTATAAGAGACTCACCTTAGACACAAAGATAAAAACAAATTAAGAGTTAAAGGGTGGAAAAAAAGATACCAAGCCAATGGTAACCAAAAAAAAAGCAGGAGTGGCAATACTCATTTCTGATAAAACAGACTTTAAGGTGAAAAACTGTGTAAGAGACGAAGGACACTATATGAGCTGATAGGGTCAATTGACAAAAAAGACGTTAACAATAATAAATATTTTTGCGCCCAATCAAAGTGCTCCAAAATACATGAAGCAAATATTAATTGAATTGAAAGGGACAATAGACAACTCTACAATAGTAGTAAGAGACTTTAACACACCACTTTCAAGGAGGGACAGATCAACTAGGAAAAAACTCAACAAAGGTACAGAAGAACTCAACAAGACAATCAACCAACTTGACCTCATAGACATATACAGAGCATTCCATCCAACAAGAGCACATCCCATTTGTGGTATATTCTTGTCAGAGCAGCACTAGGTAAACAAAACAAGATGGAAACAACCTAGATGCCCATCAACAGATGAATGGATAACCAAAATATGGTACATTCACACAATGGAATACTATGCTACATTAAAGAACAATGAGGGATACGTGAATCATCTCACACCATGGATGTGCCTGGAGGACATTGTGCTGAGTGAAGTAAGTCAATCGCAGAAGGACAAATACCGTATGAGCCCATTACTGTAAAAAGACAAAGAAGGGCTTGCTTAAGGAAGGGAGCTCACTTTGTAGGTTACCGGGGTGGGGAGAAAATAATTTCACACTAGTTGGGGGCCACATGCTGAAGTGGGTAAGGGAAGGGATAGTATGGAGTCTGTGACCACCATGATAACATTAGGGAAAGGGAGGACACTGAATTGTGCACATAAGAGATAGAGGACAGAGGCTAATACCAGTATATCCACAATACTGCATTACCATTAACACCAAACACCAGGCTACAGATAAACACATAAACATCTGAGAGGATCAGATGGGGGTCAGTGAACAGGAGTTACTCTAGACCAAGGATAGATTCAGCTGAGGCTAATCTTGCACAGATACCAGTGATACAAAATACCCACAATCCTCAAAGAAACAACAGAAGACATAGAGCAATCCCTCACGGACACCCAGACACTGTAGGAGAGAGATCCAACAGATCTGCCATCTCAGGACCATAGTAGTGGGGGACACCAGACTCAAGTGGCACAACAAAATACATAAAATCTTGTTCCACAACGTACATTGGTGAGTAGTGACAGGGTCTTAAAAGCTTTAGAGCGGCCACCTAAGATGCAGCTAACAGTCTCCTATCGTCAGAAGCAAAAAAGAGTGAAAAAAACCAAGGATGTTTGGAAGCAATCAGCCCTAGGACAC
>NW_006922174.1:1000799-1002228 GCF_000298275.1 Orycteropus afer afer
TGACTGGCAAACGGTTATTAGGCAGAATACTTCCCTTAAAAGGCCTTCTAAAAATCAATGAGAAAAGACAAATTAGCTAATAGAAAAATGGGCCAAGGACATGAATAGACCCGCCATGGTCAATAAAACAACAAAGACTCCCAACCTCATTGAGAATCGGGAACTTGCAGAGTAAAACAGTAAAGAGATGTCAGCTCACATCTCTCAGTTGGACAAAAGCTGAAAAACATGACACACAAAGTAGAGGAAAGGACCTGGGATAAAGAAACTCTTATTCCACTGGGGGAGGGGGAAGGAGAGTGACCGTGCTGGAGGGTGATGCCTAGATGTCAGTGTCCTGAAGCCCAGCAACTGCACTTCTTCACAGAGGCTGTCCTGCGGGCCACGGAGACATGCCCAAGGGGGCGACTGTGAGCCCTGCTTGTAACTGTGCAACACTGCAGACAAAACGTGGAAAACAAGGTGTCCCTCAACAGGAGAATGGAAGTTATAGGAAAGTCACATGAAACCCCAAACTGCCACAGCGTGTGAATAACACATGTGTTCTGTCAGGTGTCATAGGGCCCGGCTCCGAGTCACTGTGACCCTACGCACACCAGGACGGGCTGCCGGCCAGTCCCGTGCCATGCTCACAACCCTGCTCCGAGTCCGTCGCTGCAGCCACTGTGTCCGTCCATCTCACCGAGGCGCTCCCTCTTGTCCACTGACCCGCCACTTCACCCAGCATGAAGGACTGGGCCCTTCGGAGGACATGAGCGCGTGAGATGAAGCCAGGCCCCTCTCGCTTCTCAGGAGCATTCTGGCTGTCCTGCTGACAGGTCTGCTCGTTCCTCCGGCAGGCCACGGCATCTTCAGTGTTCCCTTCCAGTGTCCCCATCCAAAGGCCTCAATTCTTCTGCAGTGGCCCTTATTCCTTGTCCAACGTTCACATGCATGTGAAGTGGCTGGAAGATTATAGCTTGGGCAAGGCACACCCTAGTCTTAAAAGTGACATCTTTGCTCTTACACATTTGAAGATCCCTTTTGCAGCAGATTCGCCCAGTGCAAAATAAAACAGATAAAATACAGCTATACTCATCCACATGGATAAATATTACAAATAAAACTTGAGTAAAGAAAAAAAGCATGTTGTAAAATAACATTTATACCAAGTTTTAGAATTCTCATTCTGGGTCTGCATATTGTTTATGGAGACACACAGAGGTGGCAGATGCATTAAAGCACGTTTACACATGAGAAGCACCAAACTCAAAGCTGTCCTTATCTCAGGACTGGAGGAGGTGGGGCCTCTCAGGATGGATGGGGGCTCCTCAGGACAGGAGGGAAGGAGGCAGGGCCCCTCAGGATGGGTGGGAGGGAGGAGGCGGGGCTTCTCAGGGTGGGAGGGAGGAGGCGGGGCCTCTCAGGATGGGTGGGAGGGAGGAGGCGG
>NW_006922174.1:1003337-1004632 GCF_000298275.1 Orycteropus afer afer
CCCCTAGAGGACAGAGTGGAACTGCCCACAGGGTCTCCAAGCCTGTAATCTTTACAGAAGCAGACTGCCTCATCTTTCCCCTGTGGAGTGACTGATGGGTTTCAACCACAGATCTTTCAGTTGGCAGCTAAACATTCAACGACTGAGACAGGAGGACTCCTGCTGAGCAATGTAACTCCTTGGGGCCATCCTTGTTCCTTCTGTTCCTCGTTGGGAGGCAGAAGCTAAACCCTAACGGCTCCCAACAACGTGGGTGCTCAAAACTCTGCCTCCTGGGTCCTGGGGTGGATTTAATTCTGTTAAATAACAAAATTCAAGCTTGCAATGACTGCGAGTAACTATAAGCAACAGGCTTTCGTGTGACGTCCACGCCCCAAAATGTGGGAAGTAAGGCAGAAAAACTGTTTCCCTGTGCTTTTCTCATAATAGAAAAATTGCGATAAGAGCAACAATGTTCACCTTTAATCGCATCATGAGATGTTCCTTGAAATTTCTGGTGCAAAAGTGAAAATGAACGTCTCCTGGTGCAGGGAGGCTCGTATGAGTATGTATTTATACAGGCATATTTTTGAGGCCATTCAAACGACAGAATCGTGTCCTGTTCTTCACTCGATTCACATGCACTCGGTTTAGCTGTGCAGCAGAATCGCTGCTGGGCCTCCCTTGGAAACACCACCGACCTCGCATCACACACTTCCTACCAGCAGTGCAGGGCGTGGCCACTGTAGGGTTCACGCCAGCATGCGTGCTGGGGCATGGGGTAGGCAGAAGAACCGTAAGTCACACTTCACATGCAGCCCCATCTTCCAGCATCAGTGAGACCGGGGCTCGTCCACACGCCTCACTGAAACCAATCAATTACCTCTACGCCGGCCCATCTTAGCTTTGGCCAGACGCTCACCAGCATGTGTCTGTCCCCGTCAGAGAGCATCCTCACTGGTTAACTGGCAAACATCATGACAGCCCAATGACATCTGTGATCCCCGGGCTGACCCCAGGAAGGAACAAAGCCTCCCCAGTCTGCTCACTGGCCCCAGGACCGTGGTCTGGGCTTTAGTTATCAATAACCACTCATTGGAAGAAAGCATCTTACAGCTATGTGACAGAGAGAAAGGAGCCCTGGTGGTGCAGTGATTAAGTGCTCAGCTGCACACTGACATGTCAGTGGTTGAAACCCACCAGCTGCTCCGCAGGCAAAAGATGTGGCACACTCACACTGCTTCCATGAAGATGACAGCCTTGGAGACCCTGTGGGCAGTTCCACTCTGTCCTCTAGGGGCGCTGTGGGTCAGAAT
>NW_006922174.1:1005092-1010745 GCF_000298275.1 Orycteropus afer afer
TTATGTGCCGTGGAGTCGCCCCAACTCATAGTGACCCCTCCTTGGGTTTCCGAGGCGGTATCACTACAGAAGTAGGATTGCCCAACCTTCCTTCCGAGGAATGGCTGGTGGGTTTGAACCGCCAGCCTTCTGGTTAGCAGTCAAGTGCCTTAGGCACTATGCTACCAGAGCTCCTATTTTAAATCCTAGTGGGTATTTACTCTGTGCGCTGACCACAGAGACAGCGGCCTCATCAGTAACCTGGAGACACTGGGCAGTGCCGTGCTCCTTGTTGGTGTGGGGGCTGCCAAGGAATCAGCTCTGACTACTGTGACCCCATGGGTGAACGAAACACCACCTCAGGCCGCGCCATCCTGTGACCTCGCCCACGCCATCCCCGTGACCTCACCCGTGCCCTCGCCCACCCCATCCGCGTGACCACTGTGCTCCAAGGGTTTCAGTGGCTGGGTTTTGAGTAGGTTGCCCAGCCTTTCTCCACAGCCTTAGTCTGGAAGCGCCTCTGAAGCCTGTGTTCACCTCACGGCCACAGATGGGTGGTGGTTGCCCATGGGGCGTCCTGCCTGGGAACCGAACCCCAGCGTCCTGCACGGAAGGCCAGAGTTCTGCACTCGGCCAGCACCGCCTCACGCAGAGTTCCTGGGCCCATTTTACATGTTAAATGATTGGCTTAAATATTCAATAAATTAACAAAAAAGGAAACCTTCCCTGAGAAGTTACTAACTCCTGTGACTCATAGATGAAAAATGGTCCCCCATGTTCATCCTATGGCTGGGTGCAGAGAGGTCTGGCAACTGGAGGAGGCAGGGAGCCTGTGTTTAACAGCTGCCCCCCCCCCACCTCCTAGTCCTTGAAGAAGGATTTGATCCTTAATCGCAACAAGAGCACCCAGTCAAAAGCTCTGGAAATCAAACACAAACAATGACCCAGATTTGAATATTCCAGCAGGCGCCTCTGCACACGCAGGGCCTCCGGTGGACACCCCAGGAGCCGCCGGCGCCGGATCAGAGCCCACCTGCCAGCAGGCCGTGCTGTACAGCGCGCCAACATCCCGGCACCGTGCTGCCAGCCAGGCCCGTCTCCTTTGTGGGTGGAATCAAAGACATCCTTTAATCACCGCCCTGCCAAAACGTCAGGAATCGAACAGGCTTTGAAAGTCGTGGGCTGGATCAGCCCTGGGTCGTGAGAGAGACACGGCTGCCCCGCTGCCCAACCTCCGCTCCTGAACTGAACAGCACGCGGCTGGTGACTCAGCAGCCCCCGACCCGTGGCCCGCTGTCCACACGAGGAGAGCACCCCAGAGGTGCTTCTGCCACCGTCCCAAGTGCCCAACTCCACCATTTTTCATTTGGTCAAGGACGTCCCAGGCAAATTAAAAGCAAGAAGACCCTGCTGTGGGCCCAGATGACTTTCTCTGAAGCAAGAAATGACATCACACCAGCTGACAACTTCCTCTCCTCTCTGAGACTGAGCTTGGCTAAAAGAGCCGGGGGTCGGCGGGGACGGGGTGCTGTGACCGTATGTGGGGCAGAAAGGACGGCTGTGACGGGCACTGTGTGAGGGCAGACCTCCCAGGACCGCTTCACTGGGGGGGGACAGAGTCCAGCCCAACAGCCCAGGCTGGTTCCTGTGAGCTGGGTCAGCCATGCCTCCACGCTCCGACCGACCGACACCAGCCGCCGTGCCACGCCGCTCTGTCCTCCACTGGGTTCCGTAACTCATGGCCGCACGGAGCTCACAGACCGTACTCATGGTGACGGGGTCCACTAGGGAAGGCCTAGGATGAGGGGAGCAGGAGCAGGAGGCCGGGAGCAATCTCCCTTCAGAGCAGGGCAGCGTCTTTGCTCCGGTCCCCTGAGGTCAGGCGCCCCTGGGCCTCCTCAGGACAGACCTCCTCTCGCAGCTCTTGGCCCCGGCCCGCTCGGGCCAGGCCTCGGCTCGGTCTCGGGCTCGGCAGGGCTTTAAAAAGCGCCTCAGCTCTGCTGACAGTGCCCGGAGGCACGGCACCCGCCTGTCGGCCTCTGCGAGGAGGCGCTCAGCTCTCCCCTCGGGGGCCGGCACACGCTGTTCCAGTCCGCACACGGGGCGCCGGGGCGGGCGATGACTCCTCCACCCCGCACACGGGGGCGCAGGGGTCGGCATCCACACACCGTAGCCGCCCCGTCCCCCACCCGGGGGCAGGGAGCCCACCACCCCGCCTGCTGGTTCCACTGCCGTTTCTCTCCTGTGCTGCCGCCCCTTCCTGCC
The DNA here is from genome assembly GCF_000298275.1 of Orycteropus afer afer. NCBI lineage: Eukaryota > Metazoa > Chordata > Mammalia > Tubulidentata > Orycteropodidae > Orycteropus > Orycteropus afer. The sequence goes on from NW_006922174.1 coordinate 1,007,337, forward strand.
GCCTGGTGCCTTCTCCAAGGACACAGCTCCCTCTGCCCCCTGGGCCGGAGGCTCTTGGTGCGGGGACCCCAGGTCCAACGCACGCACTCCTCTGGTCTTCTTTCCTGGTGGTCATGAGGTCCCGCTGTTCCTGCATCTGGGACGACTCACTTTAAGCCTAGCAGGGTAGCAAAGGCACCGATGGCCCCGTTTTGGGTTCCATACACCTTAGTTGCATGGTCCGTGCCCCTTATTTGCATTATTAGCAGGCTGTCCACTCCTCTTAGTGGGTCCAAGCACCTTATTTGCATAGCCCCACCCAGTCATCTGTAGGCATCACAAGACCATTGGTGGCTAGAAGGGCTGTATTGGGTAATTCACCGCACATGGTGCTGCATCTGCGGGTCGGCCGTACCCTTCTGATGGGACCTCCCTGTGGCATGGCCTATGCCTGATCTGACCACATTCTGCAGTCGTCGCTCTGTGCCTGGTGCCAAAACAACGGGCCTCTGCACACGGTGGGTGGGTGAGCCGCAGAGGGACAGACGCCTTTGCTCAGCACCGGAACAGAAGCGGCATCGCCTGGTGGGGAGCCGGGCACCTTCGTCTCCGACAGGCTCCCGAATGCTCTCCCACCTGCTCTACTCTGTGGGGCTGTGAGGCCCAGAGCTGAGGGCACGCCTCCTGGTGCCCGGGTCCCTGCAGCACCGTGCACAGGGGCTCTGCACAGGGGCGGCTGTTCAGACAAAGGTAACACGTAGACAAGTGTCCCGCTGAAGTCCCACATTATTGACTTAATTAGAAACTTCACCCTGAGGTGTTTGGCCCATCCCATCACTGCCAACTGAGTACCACCCTAGAGCAAAGAAATACTTCCCACGGCCCATCCGTAAGTCTGGCGGCACTAAGACTTGCATTTTGTCCAGAAACTAATTTGAACAAAGAGAACCCACGTTCACCTAATCGCCATCCTCTGGGGAGTTCCCAGATTTAGCAGAAAATGGAACAGTGAGAAGAATTTCTTATGAGCCCAAGCAAGGGAAACACAGGCACCAAAAGAAACGAGAGAGAAAAGTTTCAAACAATGCCACCGTCCCTGTGTCCTCGGCTTCCGCGACCCGGCAGCCACGCCCTTTCCAGGCACGCTCCTTCCAGACCCCTCCCCAGGCGCTCAGTGCCAGTGTGCGTGTACACACGCGGGCTTTTGTGACCTTTACAATATGACTTCCAAGTACAACCCCAAGTGGAAGGCCTCGTGTGAACGCCCCCAGATCCATCACTCTGCACCCACGCTCACCAGTGCCCCAACCGTGTTTCCTCTATTACCACCTCCCAGACACACACACTCACACGCACCCACATGCACCCCACCCACATGCTGCGGATTAGCCCAAAGCAAATTCCAGACGTCGCATTCAGCTGTTAGTCTCTGCGATCTAGACCCAAGGACTCTTTCTGGAAGCCTGACCACAGCACTGTCCTCATAACTAAACAATGAAAACGAACAAGTCCTGGAGGTGCGAGAGTCCTTCTCCAAATTAGGGGCTCTAAGCAGACTCCAGGGAGGCTCACAAACTGCACTGGCAGTCACGTCTCTTAAAACTCACACACACGCACGCACATACACGCACGCACACGCACGTGCACACATGCACACACGTGCACACGCACACACACATATGCGCAAGTGCACAACCCACTGGCACTGAGTGGATTCCGACCCACAGCGCCCCTAGAGGACAGAGTGGAGCTGCCCCACCGGGTTTCCAAGGCTGTCAGTCTTTACGGAGGTAGACTGCTTCATCTTTCTCCCGGGGATTGGCTGGCTGGTTCAAACCGCCGAACTTTCGCTTAGTAGCCCAATGCATTAACCACATCACCACCAGGGCTCCTCAGTCTCTTAAAGCCTGAGGTCTCCCCTTTTCCTCCCCCATTTCAGTTTCCTGCCGTCTGTGTGTTGAACAAAGCTGCCCATGTGTTCCGTAGATGGTTCACATTCTGGACTTGGTTGCCTCCAACCCCATGTAAACCCTAAGCTGTACCCCATTTCCTGGTATTTTCTGGAAGCTGGACTGAGATGGAATTGAGAAGCCCGACAAACATTTGAATTTGAATTTTCGAACTTTCATTTTGCAAGAGCAAGTCCTCGGTGGAGCTGTGTACTTCCTGTCTCCTACCAGGAGTGGGGGTGCCTGCTGGTCTCTCTCTGTGATGCTATGCTTGGTTGGCAGGGCCGGGGTTGCCAGGCTGGCCCATCCACTCAGGTTCCCTCGGAGCTCCTGCCAATGGCTACAGAAGCCACCAGCCAACACCCCTCCACACAGGCTTCCGTCAGTGTGACCCTATATCCCTTCTGCATTCACAGCTGCAATTCTGCCATAGGATCAACTTTCCCACAACAACGTGTGATGGCCAGGGAACAGTGTGACGCGGTCACTCCGGCCAGTGAGTTCCCAGCAGCTGCAACGGTGAACCAGCGAAACCTTCACTCCAGGGTCTTTATGAATTCCGGGACTTTAACATACCTGACGGGTTCCAACACACCACAATCCTGATTCTGTTAGCTACCCCATTCTCCCATTTCAATCGGGCCATGACTCAACCTCAGTGACGGATAAAGAGATTCCTCGTTTTCTTCATGGACAAGTGCTCCAGGCCTGGAATCAGACGTGTCTAGAAGGAGCCCTGGTCCCTTCCCACGGGAACAGGTCTGGGGCCATGGTGGGCGCTCCTGTCCCCTGGCTGACGGCTCCTTCTGAGCATTCTCAGCTGACAGGGCTCAAGGACAAGACTGGGGACTTGTAAAGAGACAGCTGCGTCCCGGGTCGTGCACAGAGCCTGGGGACCCGCTGGAGGCGGTGCAGCTTTCCCTCTGTGCTGGACTCTCCTTTCTCCCCTGTTGAAACGCTCGTTCTGCTAACGTTACCATAATCCCCTACTGACTCCATCCTAGCATGCCGGTGCACCTGTGCACTGCAGTGACGGATACGAGTGAGTGCCAAATGTGCTGCTACCACCACCACCGTGAGCACCGAAGAAGAGTTTAAAACGTTTCTGTACTTTCTGTGCTTCAGACACGTCTTCCTAGAGCTGTACGTTCAAATTAAGGAACAGCTGCTTGAAACCAGCCTTCTATCTGGAACTAAGCCACCAGCCAACATACAAACCTGCTGCTGGCAGGTCGATTCTGACCCACAGCGCCCCTAGAGGACAGAGTGGAACTGCCCACAGAATCTCCAAGGCTGTCAGTCTTCACAGAAGCAAAGCCCAAACCACACCTACTGCCTGGAGTCTATTCTGACCCACAGCGCCCCTAGAGGACAGAGTGGAAGTGCCCACAGGGTCTCCAAGGCTGTCAGTCTTCACAGAAGCAAAGCCCAAACCACACCCACTGCCTGGAGTCTATTCTGAGCCACAGCGCCCCTAGAGG